>NC_056745.1:1315962154-1316034654 GCF_019279795.1 Protopterus annectens | reverse complement strand
AGAGAAAGTAGGGCAATGGGGAGATAGTTTGATATTTCTGTGGAATGTCCTCATTTATGTAGGGGGATTATATGGGAGACTTTCCATAAGGTGGGGATATAACCATCAGTAATTGATCTATTGATCAATATGGAAATAGGATAGACTATGGCCTTGGATGATATCTGTAGATATTCAGAAGGCAGTAGGTCTGCAGAAGGAGAGCATGGCTTCAGTTTATCCAAAAAGGTTTGAATAAATGAGGTTGTAACAGGTTTGAAATGAAAAGGGGGCGGTGGGGTTGAGGAGTATGAGGGTAATATCAGGGATTATCATCCTTCCCAGGCTGGCAAGACCTTGTGCTTGCAGTGTTGGGTCTCAGGGTGTGACAAAACCCATGGATGTGTACTAATTCTCACACTGGTGGGCATTATTGCATTTTTTTGAATGTTTATTAACTAGATAAGTGGACTAGTCTTAAAACTTTTTCAGCCACATTTTAGGCAAGTAAGGTAGAAACTAACACAAACAGTAAAAAATTATGACAGTCAAGTACAAATACATTGAAATAGCGGATGATGCAAAATAAACAATTAGTGACAAGAAAATAAGTAGCACTCGTGTGTAAAATGCAAAATAATTATTTGCAAAACATATTTCAAGTATAATTCAACATAGGCATGAAAATTACCAAGTAAAGCAACATTTGTAATTGAGCGCAGCTGTTTTCACACGCACATATGCTTCAGAAAATGCATGCTAACACAAATTTGTAACAGCAACATTTAAAATATGTTACTAATTTGAGGCTTTGTCCCCCGTTTATTTTAGGCTTTATCCAGATATCTTGAGCTAAGAGGTGGACTTGTGAGGTACACTAACCTCTCAACTGCTGCTGCCAGGATTGCTCGATCACTGTCCACTCTCACTCTCTCGCTCTCTCTCACACACACACATACACACACACACACACGCACACACACACGCGCACACACACACACACACACACACACACACACACACACAGTCTCTTCTTCTTTTATGCACGCATTCATTCACACACGCAGACAGAAACATAAACACACGCTTTTTTCTGTTTCATTTATATTTTTACTGGGTAAACAGCAAAAGTGATGCTTAGCGAGTGTAAAATAATGGCAGCCATTAGGCAAGAGCTCCACAGTAGCTTGATATGCTGCCGTGAATTGGTGGACTCATTTTTCAGTGGGTGTTACCTGTAGATTAATACCCTGATGAAAACGTTCATTTTCCAATCAGGGTGTGATCAACAGGTCACCCATTCTCTATAAGCACCTTGATGCATGTCTTGGTATTAATGAAATGTGAAGTAAAGAATGCATACAACCAGTATCTTTGAAACAATTACATTTGTTTTCGTCAAGTAAGAGCTTTTGCTGCAGACCTGTTGCGACCATGGTCAACAGATCTTCAGGGAGTGAGACTACTGACAGGCTCTGCTGTGAAGTGTGCTTCACTGAGTACTTTTCCTTTGTTAAAGCAGTTAACAGGCATGGCATATTTCCCACAGCAAGTATTTCTACAAAGAAACATTGGCAAGTAGTTATAATGAAAATACTGCACATGCCTTCAGCAAGTAGTATTTCTGCTTTCCACAGTGATTATTGCATTAAGCAGATGAATTCCATTTTCCAACTCCAGCTTTACATTTTATTCCATAGGTCAGTGAGCCTCTCTGCAGCTGCTGTGGCTTTTATTACACTGATTCAGCTCCCTGAGCATGATGATTATGCAAATGTGGGTTCAGCTTATGAATGTCTCTGAATCACTCATTCTACATGTTCCACCTGTAAGCAAAGCCTTACACACAGGCACACATCTGAGCACCTCTAAGACATATTGCACTTGTATGGGCATGCTAATGTCAACATGCGGTTCTATGCAATTCATTGTTTAAGCCTACTGGACATGGGGTTGGCAATTATCACTGCCTTTGTAATACTTACATTACTTGCCATAGATCTACCCTCTTTTTCTATGAGCTCCAATTGATATTGTCAATCTCAAGCCCTGCCACTAGCCACAATATTTAATTGCACCAATGTTTTCACAACAGGACATGGAAAACACCATGAGATGCCAGCCATTATTCTCTGGTATGAGACCTAGTGAATGGCCATGGTTTCAGATGGCACTGGTTCATGCAGGATGTCTTGCTGATGTTCTCAGGAGACCAGAATATTTATGCACCTGTTACATAGATATCACCAAGACCATTTGCTGGGGGACTGTTATGAGGGTCCCCAGTGTTAGATACCTGATAATGTATTGATAGGGTGGTTACGGATGCCACTAGCATTTCCTGTCCTGTCAAGCACTGCAAGAAGCATGAAAGTGACCTGCAAAGGCACCATCCAGACCTTCTTCACTAATGGGAAGAAGTGATCAGAGTAGAGAGATCCAGAGATGTACTGTAAGTAATTTTCATTTATTTATTTTTTTTAATATTATGCTGACAGTAAGATAGTACTGTACTTAATATAACTCTGTTCTTGTCACATATCACAGGAGGCCAGAGCAAAGAATACCCAGCAGTATGAGGGGAAGTTAGCCTACATGTTCAGGTGCAGGAGTGAGTGCACTTATTTTATACTGTACAGTCTGAAGCTTTGGTTCTAAGTGTCGTCCCATAATTACTGGACAAACACTCCCATAATGCATTTAAACATCTTAGACAGCTTGTTGGGATAGGTTATTACATTTTGATTATTGAGTATCACCTGTAAGCTAAGGTTTTTAATTATTGCAGTTTGTTAGTATATGTGCTTGTTAGTTGTTTGGCGTATGACTGCAGCAGTGCTGTTATGTTGGCTGATCAGGTGCCTTTCATCTTATAATCGAATATTTCATCAGACCTAGTACATATAAGGCTATACATCTAATAATAAGTACAAATGTTTATACTTAATATTACTGGATGTATAGCCTTGCAAGTACTAGATATGATGAAGTCTTCGATCATAAGACAAAAGTGCTCATCAATAAGACTTGGATTTATTTCAAAGAAAAAAGGTTTCTGCAATCTTTACACAAATCATTAACATAAGGGGGAATTACTATGTACAGTAGAGAATCGATTATCTGAATGTCGATTATCAGAAACGTCAATTATTAGAACCGGCCTTTCAAAGTTTTCAGGCAGGAAAAATCATAAAGTCTGAATATGTAAACAATGTACGTATTTGCTTTAGCATGTTTTTTGAGCTTGTAGCCAGCTTGCTTATGAAAAATATTCTTTATTATCCATTGGAATCACTTAATGGTTGAAAGGTGCATTCCTGCATGCATAAAAAAACAAGATTTTAGAAGTTTTTTTTATCCGGTTCAGTTAGATGTTTTATTACCCAAACAATTTGATTATCTGAACTACCCTAGGTCCCAATTAGTTCGGATAGTCAACTCTCTACTGTTATTCAATACAAAAAATTATTTTCTTAAATTAAGAGAGTATATTCCTATGGCAGTGGCAAATAATATTCTGCATTTTTATTGTTTGTTCGACTGTATTTTCATTGAGAACAAGAGAAAGTTAGTTATTAGATAGCCTCCTACAGTGGATATGTTCCCATAAATTTGTAAGTTAGGATCTATATGACAGGAAAATAAGAATGTCTGTATGTCCATGCAGGGAGGTCTATAGTATCAAAGCTGATATACAATTCCAAAAATTCTGCCTGCACCTCTGTCTCTGTTGTGGAGAATTAAAATACATCTTGACTGTCTAGCCTGAGAAATAAGCTGGAACTTCTGGGAAAAGTGATCTAGTACTACTACTACCTACAAAGGCTGCCAGTTAAAGAGGGAGGGCAAATGCTGCACCTATATCAGCTATATGTGAGCAGGCTGGGCATAGAGTCTGTCCAATTGTTGTGTGAGGTACAGTGTTTCCCTAAACTGAAAGGAAGGCCATAAACTACCCATAGAAGAAGCCTATCTAATAAAATAATGTTGTCAGCTTGTTTTTTATTTGAAAGCCCCAGTGCTATAAACAAAGAGGCTGAAATTTTCTTCCATCAGCATAGTTGCATCTTTGCTGTATCTCTAATAAAGGTGTAAAGGTGCTAAATAGAGCTGATCTGAGCAATAACCCATGTGGCCACATTCAATGAGCTCTCTCTCCTCATATCCTGTAGGTTTTATTTTTCTTATTTATTTTTTGCACAATATGCTAGGCTCTGCCAATAACAGAACGAGCAATACCTTTATGCAGCAATGTGAAAGGCTTAATGATATATAGATAAACCCGTCCACTTTTTCACCTTTATTCAAATAACTTGAAAACTCTTCACAGTTATATGGTATAAGCTTCCCTTGTGCATTAAAATTATGCAATGCAGATTAACACAGTGGGTTTAATGCATTACTAACTTCTTTTTTAATCTTAGTTTAAAATTGTCCATCAGTATCAGGATGAGAAGCTTGTAAATGTCTTCTGTATCCCTGCTATGTGTTTTGTGAGACAGGAGCACAACTGCTTTACTTCAGCCCTTCAGGAAAACCTCTGTCTCCACAGATGTGGTTAACAGTTCTGTTAATGAGCTACACATTCTAGCCACTAATATTTCTTTTTGTTGTTCAGCTGGTTTACTGTAATCAAGTTACATATAACTATTCTGTTGTTTACATGTTCATCTCCATCTTGCAAGGTGCCAAGTGAGGAATCCGCCATGGAAATCCCTCACAAATCACAGATAATCTGTCTGTTTGTATTGTCATTTCTCAGTCTTTCAGAATTGCTTCCATCTCTATCAATCTGCTTCCAGGTTTAACAAACGTACAGGCAGTACTTCCCTGACAACTGCTATTTACCAGCCACTCATGACAGCCTCTGCCTCTTCAGCAGTGTTAAACAAGTCAGTAAAGGCACAATAAGGACCGTTCCCAGTGTTAAACAAATCAGTAAAGGCACAGTAAGGACCTCCCCAGTGTTAAACAAGTCAGTAAAGGCACGGTAAGGACCTCCCCAGTGTTAAACATGTCAGTAAAGGCACAGTAAGGACCTTCCTCACTGTTAAACAAGTCAGTAAAGGCACAGTAAGGACCTTCCTCACTGTTAAACAAGTCAGTAAAGGCACAGTAAATACCTCCCCAGTGTTAAACATGTCAGTAAAGGCACAGTAAGGACCTCCCCCAGCTTCCCAACTGTCATCAGTGTGTACTTTGCTTTATTCCACAGCTTCATCTAGTTTTGGGCTAAAGTCTGTTTCTTTAGAAAAAGGATAGGTTTCTCTTTCAGCTTAAGCAAAACTAGCACTGTTTCCTCGTGGTTCTTAACCACCCACTGTGAGAATCGAATGCAGATACTTCATAATCCAGCCATTCACAGACTCTAAGTGACAAATGTCTCCACCTTACACTTGGCCTTACACAGAAAAAATAGCAAATTCAGCGATGGGGCCAAGAATATCACTGCAGATGGCATTCAATCAAATAACTAAAGGACTGTAATAAGAAAACAGCTGGAAAGACAAAGATTACATTAAAAAGATAAATAAGGAAACAAATCCACAGGAAAATTATTAGTAATGAACTTCGGCACTTTAAGCCTTGCATTAATGATTTCAAATGCTTGAACTGGTCCATACTGTGCTTATTTCAGCAGGTTACTAAATAGCTTTATCTTCACAAGCCCTTTAAATGGCCTTGGATATCACTGTATTAAAACAAACACACAGTACAGACAACACCAAGAAAACTTCATGCACCCTATTACTCTGAGTTGTTTCAAAGAAAGGAGAAAGAAAAAAAAGAACTGTATTCTAGGAAATGAAGACAGAAAAAAGTGAAATACACAATTTAATTTAGAGTCTGTGCTAAGTGTTTCTGTTTAACATTTAAATAGGCCATGAGTACTGCTGTACAGGCTAGCCATTCCATAATGCAGTCTTAGGGGTCTGTGTCACTACAGAATTTTCTGCAGCACTACGACTGACATTTGTTCCTTGTTAACTTGCAGCTTGGTGCTGTGATTACTTTGTGGGTGGCAGAAGGAGGGGAACAGAGGGTGGCTGGGTTGTAATTAGTACATAAAGGTATCCAACTTGTCTATAGTGAGCTGATTTGCAAGTAAAAGAACATTTAGGTGGTTTCTAAAAAAAACTGGAAGAAGGTGTTATTTGCATTCAAAGAAATGAACAAAAAATTAGACATAAGACATCATATTTGATGGTACAGAAAATGTAGGTTGATTGGATTTATTCAATAATCTTTTCACAAAATATACATGCAGAATATGATGATAATGATGCTTAAACAGTCAACTGCAGACTCAGTATTTTGATGTTCATGCAATAAGAGCCGCAGATTGAATGGATAAGTGGCACATTGTTTTTTTAATCTTACCCGTATTATTCCACAGTAGTGTTAGGCCAGTACGCAGAAATCAGGCTGGAAGCATAGGCTATTTCAATCAGACTATTTTTAAATAAAATTTCTTTAGGTCTACTGGTTTAGCTCACAAGACAAATTCTGAGGAGAGCTTACCTCTCAACTATACAGATTTTTGCAGAATGTCCAGATTTTTGCCTCATATTTTTGGTCCATTCTTTATAAAATTGTGTTTTTTTTGGCAAATTAGTGGCAACTCATTGAAAACTGAAGTTAGAAAATAATGAGACATTTGAGTTTCAGACTTCATATGCTTCAGAAATTTCATGCTAATGCAAAACCTGTTATTCTATCATCTTTCTAAGTTTGTAAGAACAATATTTAAAAAAATGCCCCTATTTTGGGGCCTTTTCCCACATTTATTAATGGCTTTGTCCACATTTCTTGCTCTAAGAGGTTGAGAGGTATGGCTATATTAATTCTATAAGACTCCATTAACCTGAATTTTTCTCAATCAGATCACATGGACAGAGAGAACATGTGAATTTGCACAGCCACTTGGCATGATCTTCCTGAGTAAGGTGTTTTTTTTTTCAAATACTGAGCTAGTCATCCAGTACTCCCATTTTGCATGCTGACTTTGCTTCAGTGAATACAAGTATTATCTGCAAACACTGTGGATGTAATTCACTGTAATCACTACTGGTTTCCGTACAACCATGTGTGGCAGTGATTTGCATAGAAAAATACTTACATACCAGTGGAAGAAGACCAAGCCTGTCTGGGCATTCATTAGAGGCAGCAATCCCTAGCTGTGGTTCCCCCTCTCCTCTGCATGCACAGACACCTTTTCATTTTCTTGGGGTTTACACTTCAGCATCCCCTTCATAAATGCATTCCATGATTTTACTATATTACCTGTGAAGTACCATTTAAAGATGTCAGTCAATCTGCCTACATAAGCACTTTAGCTGCTACCCATGTCTGTATGTCTGTATCTACTTTCTATCCAGTCTTCCTGTTTAATTCAGTCCCACCTATCTGCCCTCATTGATATGCAACGTACCCAAATTAATGCACTTATTGATAAATAAATATATATATATATATATATATATATATATATATATATATAGGAGCACTTTACATGCTCGAATTAGAGAAAAAGAACAACATGAACAAAAGCATCAGTCCAGAACTTACCGTTGTACATTTCAAATTATTTCCAAAGTGCACCTATTATTTATTTAGATTAGAGTTGCTGTCCCTAACTGCCCTGTACCTAAGTCATTATCATATTTAAGCATGTTTCTCAAACTAGTATTATACAGCAAACTGATATGCTTAGCAATATGACACTTAGTTCCAATAATGATTTTTGGTAATCATTTTTTATACCTATTGTAACATGGCTTAACAGACAATATGATCACTTCCTAGAAATTTAAACTGTGTCTCCTCAAGAACTCAGGACAGCCCCTTTCTACTTCTATTGTGCCTAGAATACTAACCTGCATAGGCCTCTCAAGGTGTTTTCTGCTAAGGATTCTAGAATACAAGGATCTTAGGTACTTGATAGTACTGCTTGATTTTGGTCATTCTTATATCAATAGTCAAAGGTCTGGTTTCTCGTTTATCCTGGGGTAAAAAGATTTTTGGTAATCTCTTTCTGGAACTGCTCATGATCAAATACCTGGTTTGTCTTCCCTCTTGGGGGGGGTCTAAATCTGGTAGTCACTCCCTGTGAATACTCTGCAAAATATGCTGCTAGCATTAAATGATGCATATGGCATCTGTCTTGAGGTGTGGCTTTTATTTTCATTTGGCACACCACAGTTTGGACAGCAGACGGTAATCACTTCTCTCAAACTGTCATGCTCCCTAGGTGGATTTTTAAAACTTAACTATCCAGTGGATCTAGAAATCTGGTTGCTTGGCATACCATAACTTATTTGTGTGCTCCATGACTCATGCTAACAGCATACCAGATGGGTCCATTTCTTGAAACAGTTAGTTCTCAATTACCAGTTTTGTAATATGTCACAAAAGCATATTGTACAACTGTAAAGCTTCTTAACATAGTCATTATCATCACCAAACCTTTTTTTGCCATTTATATGGGTTTGGGGTGGCAAGTTAATCGGTGCCACCCCTCTTGATTCAGTGCCACTCTCCGACTTTCTTTAACAATCATTCATTCATTTATCGATTTATTCTTTCCTGGCCAGGTTAGTCCCACTAGGCCAGTGGCTTCTTTTGGGAGAAGACCCAAGGTAGTATTCCTACGGACTACGGGAAATTTGGCCAGGGCATCAGGGAACTTCTGCAACACTTTCCTTTAAGTATCATGAGATCTTCTACATCCAAGTGAGATGCCACCATCTCAGGCAGATGAGGACTCAGTTTAACATCTCATAAAAAGGACGGCCTCATGCCTGAGAGTCACAGGTCTCTCTTATGCAATCCACCCATCCATCCATCTCTTGGCTAGACAGCCATGTTTACTCTTGCATTCTTGCTGTCTCTCCAAATCTGCTTTAGCAAATCATTTTCTACGTCTCTGTACATGTGACCAAACTACTGCAATCTGTTCTCCTTGACCTTTTTTTGCAACTTTGGCTCAGCTCTCATGCTCCCGTTTCTTTACTTATCTTAGAGTGTGCATTCTACTTCCCATCTCAAGCATATAATTTCCATCACTTTGACATTCCGCAGCTCCTCTGTCTTAACTGCCTAAGTTGATGTGAATGCGGAAGGACTGGTCACAGTACTGTTTTTGTATATCTTAATTTTCAGCTTCTTTGGCAATTTTTCGTCACGCACTACCACTGACAGTCCGTGTCATTTGACTGCAATACCTCTGACTCCAGCTTTGAGACTCTCATTCAGATCTCCCTTCTGATCACCATAACTCTTAGATACTTGAAGCTGTTATCCCTTATCCCTTATCAGTAATCACTTATATCTCAATTCTCAGCAGCTTCTGTTTTCTTCATTTGCTGTCATGACCACCGTCTTGTCTGTAGTTATTTTCATCCTGTGTTCCTTTTGTTTTGCATTTCACTCCCCTATCATTTGTTGTAAAGAATCACTTCTATTGCCATATCACCTGCCCAAAGCAACTTTGTTACTCAGTAATTCCTCAGCAGCACGAGCAGGAGTGGGCTGAGAATAAAACCCTGATATACCCCCACACCCACTGGGTACCCCTTTAAAAACTGTTCATAATTGTATCCTTCTACATAGCCTACAGTTATTTTGCCAACATTCCTGGGATTTCAACCAACATTCGTGGAACTTTTTAATATGCTTTCTCCAAATCTCCAGATTATTCTCCCATATCTAACTCACTACAACACATTTACAGCTACATCACAGGCATGTGTTAGAATAGGATCAATACAAGTTTTTCTCCATACACTAGCATGCATTATGGGTAACTATGCAGCTGATGTGCAGTTGGCATCTACTGGATCCACAGTTGTCTCTTAATTTTTTTTTATTATAGTATGATAAGCTCTAAACACTTCCATGCTGTCATGCCTTCCAAATTAGGAATGTCCCCTAAAACACAGGGTTCAACACTGTGGCCTCAAACCTTCACAAACAATCCTATTTATTGGGATAAAATGGCATGCAGTAGCTGCTACATCAGACCATTGCATATCACTTTCTTACTAGATGAGGGTTGAAAATCTCCACTCCACAGATAAGGATTAAAGTTTCTTTGCCTTACCTGGACACAATTTATTTGGTCAATGCTCTTGAAAATAAAAATGCATTTCATCACTTTATACTGTCCTGGAGTTAATGAGATAGAAATGTACCTTTTATGTGAGGTGAAGTATCAAGAATATGCCTAAAAGCCACACACGGAACAAACAGGAAAAGCATATCATCCATCCTGTCCATTTTCTTCATTGTAATGAAGGTGTATTCACAGTCATCTATCCATTTCAATTCAAATCCTTTCTGTAGCAATGCATTCAGTAACTACATGTAATACTTTTTTTGACTGCTGGCAAAACACTGTCACCCCCATGTGAACTCACCTGTGACACATTTGGGAACCTAGCATAAGTAACCTATTACCATGTGATTTTCCATGCTCTATTCGTAAATCATATGTTCAGAATACTGAATTTCAGCCTTGAAAATTTCATATTAGTCTATTGCTCTAAACCTTATTCTCAGCTTGTTCAGGATTCATTAGAAATTAGCCACGTGAACATCAACAACCAATTTCCACTACCATGATGTTATGGGGATAGCATTATATATTAGGAATTCTTTGGAGTAACTGGTCCATTTTTCACTAACGAAGACCAGACACAGATGCCACTCCAAAAATGAGTCGATTATTGTGAAATCATCCCTTATACATATTGATTATTTGAAGTTGTTTGGAAGCATATTCTATTTCCATGTGTGCATTTTTATAAAGCTATCCCTCTAATGAGATGGCAAAATGTCTTTGATCATACATAAGGGATATAGACTTGCCCACAGAACTGAGGTAATGGCACTTTTACTGCCGTCACAGATACCAACATCCACTGCTTTATTTTTTTTTTTAAATACCAGCACTGTGGGTATAGTCCTTTCTCTCTACTCTACTTTGACCAGCATCCCTATACTTCCCAGCTGATAAATTCCAGATTATCTTGGGTATGTGCTTAAGATACTACTCTTATAGGTTCATAGGTAGGTACTAGGCTATTGGCCCAAGGGCCTAAGTAAGCCTAGCCAACAAGGTTCCCTGGCCTATGCCACCCAAGAAAGTTATTTTCCTGTGCCCCTGTTGAGCAGAGCCACAGAAGTGATCCCCGGGGTGTATTTCCTATTTCCCATCCACTTATCAATATTTTTCTTGAAGAGTGCAAATGAGGAACTTTGCTTGACATAGATGGGTAGCTTGTTCCAGAGTATGGGGAGTCTCTGGCACAGGAATCTATCCCTCCAGCATGTCCTGTTTATTGTAGTGACAAGGTTCAGGTCACTAGAGCATGTAGCTCAGAGAGATTGGGATTTCTTTAGTTGTAGCATGTCTAACAGCTCTGGGTTTGACATAGCTTTATATGTTAGGCAGAGATCACCTCGGAGTAGGTGATATGCTACGGAGCAAAGCTGGAGTTTTTTGAGATGGTCAGTGTAGAGCATCTGTTTGAGGCCAGTAATCCTCTTTGTGAGGTACTTCTGTGGCCTTTCCAGCTGCTGCAGATGTCTTGTGAGGTACATTCCAAAAGGGGCGTTGTACTCTATAATGGGTCTAATGAGTGTCGAGTAGAGGGGAACAATGACCTCTTTTTTTCTAGATGAGAACCCTTTTGTGATGAGGTGTGCTACATAGAAGGATTTCCTGACTACTGTGGTGATGTGATTATCAAAGGAGAGACTACTGTCCACCTGGGTCCCCAGGTCTCTTATCACGCATTCGTCATTAAGTAGACTGCTGTTTATGTGGTAGTTCATGGATACAGAGTTTTTACCAAAGGGGATGACAATGCACTTTTTGGCATTGAGCTTGAGGCCATGGCTCTGACACCAGGTATCTGTCTCAGTGAGGCCCCTCTGTAGGATGTCCACATCATTTGGGGACTCAACTATGGCTCATAGTGTGCGGTCATCTGCGAACTTCGCTAGCCAAAGGCCTTCTGTTTTAACCTGTACTTCAAAGAAGTAGATACCAAACAGGAGAGGTCCCAGTACTGAACCTTGTGGTACTCCACTTGTCACTGATTTGAAGTCAGATTTGGAGTCTGCAATTTTTATAGTGTGGGTTCTGTCAGTGAGCCAACTGGCAACCCATCTTGTGACATAGGGATTTATACCTAGTTTAGTGAGTTTAGCTATAATTCCAGAATGGAGGATGGTGTCAAAAGCCTTGGCGAGGTCAAGATAGGCTGTGTGAACCACCTTACCCTCATCTACAGCTTTGGTGACTGCCTCAAAGAAGTCAATCAGGTTCAGGTCGTATGATCTGCCTTTCACAAACCTGAACTGGGTGGGGTCCAGAGTTAGGAGGTTACCAATGTCTTTGTTTATGCGTTCCATGATGACACGTTCTTGTCAGGCTAATAGAGGGATTGTTGCTGGGATCAGTGGTGGTTCCCCCTTTGTGGAGTAGGATAACTGTTGCTGTGCGCCATTCAGTGGGCACAAAGCCTGGTTAGGGGACTATTATTGAACATGGTGCTTAGGTGGGGTGCCAGTTTGTGTAAAACGCAGCCTGGGATGTTGTCTGGTCCCATGGATGCTGTGTTTTTGGCTTTAGATAGTGCAGCTTTTTACCTGCATAGTTGTGATTACAGGGACTCTGCATTCTTCCTGTATAGATATGGGCCCTTTAGGGGGTGGGGGGGGGGGGGTAATGCTAGCACTGAACCTATCTGCCAGGATGTTGCCAATATCAGTTGGTTCTGTAATTTTCATGCCATTGTGCTGTAACTCAGAGCCATTGAGATTCTTGACATGGCTATAGAATGCTTTGTGGTTGTCCATAGAATCAGTGGTGATTTTATTTTTGTAGCTACCATTGGAGGATCTTATAAGGGATCTCAGCTTCTTACTGAGGCTGACCAGGGAACTCCTCCACTCATGGGATTTTACTCTCTTTTGCAACAGTTTCTTCCTTCTGTTGTAGAGTTTGTTTATGGCAGGGGACCACCAGATTGGCTTCCTTTTTTTGGAGGATAGCATCTTGGTTCGGTTTGGGATAGCACAATCCATGCACTAGTGTAAGTGATTATAGAGTGCATCTGTGTAGGATTCAGCAGTTGTAACTGTATTGTCCATCTGCATGGGTGTCATGAAGTTCACCACTTCTGTCTTAAGAAGCATGTAATTGGCTTTGGAGAAATTTTTTACTGTGATTTCCTTAATGGGGGTGGGGTGGGGGCGGGATGTGGATATCTAGGATGATTAGCTTATGGTCTGATCTGATCAAAGTGTAGTTGACTTCAGGTGTGGAACACCGGTCACTCATGTTGATAATGACTAGGTCTACGATATTGTTGCCTCTGGTGGGGGTGTGGATAAGTTGATCCAGGGCATTGGAATTTATGAATTCCAGAAAGCGTTGAGCGAAGGAGTTGGTACATGAGTAGTTTTCTCAGTTAATGGTGGGGTAGTTGAAATTGCCCATTATTAGGGTGTTTGGTTGAACCTTAATATTTTCCAGTATATCAAGAAAAGAGGAGTGTGAATCCTGGGACATGGTGGGGGATCTGTAGCAAGCTACAATTTGGATTGCAGTTTTACCCAGACTTAGTTGCACTTGGATAACCTTGGATGCATTATGCTGAGCAACTAACCTGAAGGTGTGGATATCCTTAATGAATATGGACACACTTCTGCCTTTGGTGTTCAGGTCCAGGTTAGGTGGCCAAAAAGTGTGGTATGAGTTACAGCCTGGTAATGCAGAGGTGCTCTCTGGAGCCTTGAACCAGGTCTCAGTCACTGCACAAATATCGATGTTAAGGAGTGCCTCAAGGGAGTGCATTTTGAGATTTAGACTTCTAGCATTGTGTAGCATTACCCTCAGTTTTCGCTTGCTTGTTCCTGTTATGGGTGGTGCATGTGTCATTTGAACCTTGCCTAAAAAAGGCACTATAGGGGCAGCAAGAGCCTTAGCCAGTATCCGGAATCCCAGGGGTGAAAGGTGCAGGCCATCTATGGCTAAGCATCGTGGTCTGTCGACCATGTCGTCCCAGGCAGATAGATACTGGATCCCCTCAGCTAACTCTGGGACATGCATTTTCCTGTACTGCTACACTTGTCTTTGAGTTTAAGTGCTCATCCCTTTCCCCAAACATTTATTTAGCATGAGCTTGTAACCATGGCAACTTATTTTTTTTGTGATATGACTGATAGTTTTGGTGGCACCTACAGGTTTTTGATAGAATATCGTTCAAGTTTTATCATCCTTCTCCCCTTATCTACAAAAAGTTTTGTCTCTTTTATTTTGCACAAATATAGGTTTAATGTCTGCGTTTTATAGTATATGCTAGCCTATACTTTGATGCGATACTACAACCCATATACATGCTATGTTAATAAGTGCTATTATCCATGCATGACACAGTCTAAGTCAGCCCAAGCATGCATACAGATGGAGCTGGCAGTCCTGGAAGCTAGATATTTTGACAGTATCCCCTGGATGTTGGCCACAATGCTGCATGCATAACACCTAACATTTTGTGATGCATGCAGAATTATACTCCAAAATTACAAGGATGGCATGATTTGAGGTTACTTTACAAAGGCAAAGTGTGGGTGTGTTTAAAAAATGTTATTTAGACCCACCATCTGTGAATGAAAGGAACAGCTGACACACAAACGTGCATCCATGCATATGGTACTCGGCTTGCAATCACCCAGATCATGTGATACTTGAGATCAGCTCCACCTGTATGAATAAACTGATACTGCAAATTCCAGAGCTAATTTTTCTGAAACTGCAGTAGTATTTGTTTTTGAGACGATGTACTACTCCATGTGTAAAAGTGCTTGGAACCCCAGAGTCTATGTCTGTCGTCACTCTGTCTTACTCATCTTCATTTACTACAACAACCAATAGTACGTACATGCCGTGCAATTCAGGCATGCCACACATTTACCATTTTTGTCATTCTGTCTTCATGTCATTTACCCATGTGCATATTCTTTTAATATGGACACTTTTAAGGTATTTTCTAGTGTTTTTGTTTAAACCAGCACATATTGACCTACGTGATAGTCTGCCACCATCGAAAACATGTTTTGTAGGACATTTAACTAGGAAAATTAATAGTGTGTTCAGAACACAGTCCACTACATCTTGCTGCAGTTTTACTGTGACATTATCTGTAGTTCCACCGATATTACTGCATGTAATGCATGATCAGGTGTCAGATTTTCCTTCAAAAACAGTCTTCTATTTTAGCAACATATTCCACAAATGTTTCCCAATACACCCTTTAGCCTTTTTCAAAACCTATTTTTTTCAGACACTCTACATCTCTGTCACATATTTCAAAATTATTTCACAATAAAAAACTCTCTGCTGCAGTATATTTTAAAAGGGTGGGATTATCTGCAGATGGACATGCATGTCTTATAGTCATATTTAAAAAGCCATTTAGGCATCTTCTAACCAGGTGCAGGGTTAATGCATTCTAAGAATGTAAGTCAGACAAACAACTGTACAGAGAAGAGAAGAGTAAACCATGCCATCATCATTTCTTTGATGGAGTTGAATGGTTGCAACCAATGTGCTTTAACCAGCAATTCTGGCTCCAAGGGTGGTGATCTCATACTTTGATGGTAGGGATGGTAAGAAAAACATCAAGGACCCTGTGTGGAAAATACCAGAATGCTGTCTAAAATTAATAAAATACTGAAATGTCTCCTACCGTAACACACTGTACAGCAAACACCACCCGGAGAACTTCCAACTAACCTACCTGGAAGCACTCTTTTAAATCTGAGTGACCACATACCTCAAAAATATAAACATCACAAAACAAAAAAGGGCTCACCTGTGTTTCCTTAATAATTGTTCCATCCAGAATCACCTCCTTAACGGTGCCAGATTGAAAAAAGTGACTGCTTCAGACTGCAGTGTAATACTACTTAAGGATAGTTTACCCCTTAAATTCCCCTGCATCTCCCAAACCATTATTTAAACACTTGCTCATAGACCATGCAAGACAACTGGTATTTACACTAAACACACTCTTATAAATACCACTTCCGATTTAGAGCAAACAATGCCCATATTTCGTTCAACAACCACAAATCACTTGAAATATTTTCATACAAATTAGTATTTGATGATGTTTGAAAAATGTTTTATTCTCTTTTTGTATAACTGATAAAGTTTGCCTTTGTACAAAAAAATTGCAATAGTATGCTTTTATGACATTCATTAGTTCATAAAAAATTGCCTGTGCTCAAGATTCAACAACTGATCATTAAACTGACACCTTTTATTGCAAAAGTTATTTTATGTTACCATTAACTTTTTTCATTTATATTGTTAGGAGAAATTACTTAATGCTGTTTCGTTTTCTAGCAATTATTACATGTCAAGTTCACACTGTACTGGTTTGTCATACTTTTTTTGTCATTAAGTAAGTTCTCCTGATAGGTACACATTTTATATACTTTTAAATTCAGAATATATTGGTTTGTTGATTTACTCAGACACTAATAACTTTCTTTGATAAGTACTTTTTTGGTGATTAACATATTGGAAAGGTTCATACACTTTCCACACCAGCTTATGCTCTGGTCAAGGTGCTTCCAATAATTAGTCACATAAGTAAATGGAAGCAGTTCCGAGAGATAACTTTCATGTTTCTCTGTGTGAAATATGTAAATCAAAAAGCTGGTAGGCTTTCATGGGTAGACCCAGTGCCACACCTGATTACAAAAGAAACGATGTAGGTGTTGACCCTAGCACTGTGGTAATTAAAACTGCTGCAGCAGCCTATTGTAATAACATTCTGTTTTGTAAGAAGCCTTCCCGAATCAATGGGTATACCACCCACAATACTGAAGATGTACATAGGATGGAACCTTAGATCCCTAACAACAAAAGATTTTTAATCGAGGGGATACTGTTTGATGAGTTACTGTGTACCTGTATGGTGTCGCCAGCTATGTTTTTTGTATTTATCTAGAACAGATATCCTTGACTATACAGCAATATGTTCTATATATTTTTTCTGTTTTTCATCTACTCATTTTTCCTATCCTGTTCTTTTGTGTACAGCTGTGCAGTACAACTGAATACTTGCTTGGGCTCTCATGTTCCTGGTTTGAATATATAGACAGCATCCTTCAAGGATGGGACTGCAGATGGTAAGTACAATATCTAGTTGAAGAGAGTACAAGATTTTTCATAGTAACAATTATGTTGTGACTTTTTTTTTTTAATGTTAGCCCATGTTATAAACTTCCTGTAACATACGTATTTGATAGATGCAGTTCCCTACAAAAAAGAGAGTACAAGACTTTTCATAGTAACTACTATGTTGTGACTGTTTAGCCATTGTTATAAACTTCCTGTAACATATTTAAGAGATATAGTTCTCTACAACCTTTTCAACTGCCTTTTAAATGAGAAGCAAAACCACTACACATGAACGTGCTCTTTTTTTCCAGTGAATGTCATACATCGGACCATGATTTAAACTGTATTGGGTCATACTGGAAACTAGAGCCATTGTTCCCATCTCTGTGTTTAGTCACTAAGATAACGTTATTCTCTAGTCTCAACGTCATGCTGATACAGATTTGCCTAGAACTGAATTGTGTAGCTCACTGGTGATCACAGACATGTGTTACCTCTCTGCTTCTGTCATATATCCAGTTCCCATGACATCTGCTAACTTAGTACCCATCTCCACACCATTTAAATTTTCCATCATTTTCCAGTGAAACATGTTTACTTTCAGAGTTTCTCTAACAAATTCTAATAATGACTCAACAAAAGGAACTGATTAAAGCAGACAACTAGGACTTCTGCTATGTGAATCAACTTGTTTTCAGTCTGTTAATTAATCTGAATCCAGTAATTCCACATAATTTGCATCAAACTATTTTATTATATCCTTTCCTGGATGGTTCTTTTCTTGTCTTTTTTCTGTCCATGTAATCAGTTTGCTTTCCCTTTGCAGCATCAGTACGACCCACACATTCCTAAGGGATGAGAAGGTCCTTTGAAACTTGACCAAGGTGAGTGCTCTGTGGCCCAATTATTCCTTGCTTGGGGTAAGAACCCCAGAAACCCATTTATTCCACAAAGGATTGTGTGTTTGAAAGAGTCATCAATGGATGTACAGCCCCCCTCTCCCCACATCTAACTATAACCTATGACAGCAGTAGCACTGTAACAGTGGCAGTCTTTGAGTAGCACATAGATCTACCATTCACACAAGATCAGTACCCCTGGCTAATCTGCAACAAAGCCATCAGCATGCCACATATATTGCCCAAATTTCCCCATCAGTCCTGTTGGGGACAGCAGCGCAGCAGTCAAGACTGCAACAATCATGCCAGAATGAGACAGCCACCAACAAATGCTCAGTCCTGTCCTGCTCATCTCGCTCCTCCAGCATCCGAGTTGCTAATCAGACTCTGGTCATCTGGGTCATGCTCAGGGATTTATCCGTCTATATCATGGAGTCCTAGGATGGGGGTTTAAAATTACTGTGTTCTGCATCTTAAGGGACCTCTTGTGATACCCACTAGTTTTCCTTCATCACGCCAGTCTTCAACAAAGGAATGGAGGATTCTACCAGCAGTTTACGTCTACCAGTTTATTCAGCTTTCATGGGTTCATTTATTTTTTTATGGATTGATTGCCTATTATGTTTGATGTCTTGTAACATTTTTCTCTGTCTTTTTCATAATTGCCATATTATGTCTATGTCTTTCAAATCCTGGACCAATTTCTTTTTCTAGGTTAGTATCCTATGTTCTAGTTACTTTGCAAATTCTAGCATGTATTACTTACTTAATATATAAACCTCTTCCCTCCTTCTACAGTTTGGCTCCAAGGTGACTTTGAGTAAATGATTCCTCCTTACCCTTTAAGTTGTCTTGTCAGATCCATCTCTTGTTCTGAGTTGGACGGATGGATGGATGGATGGATGGATGGATGGATGGATGGATGGATGGATGGATGGATGGATGGATGGATGGATGGATGGACGGATGGATGGATGGATGGATGGATGGATGGATGGACGGATGGATGGACGGATGGATGGATGGATGGATGGATGGATGGATGGATGGATGGATGGATGGATGGACGGATGGATGGATGGACGGATGGGTGGATGGACGGACGGATGGATGGGTTATAAATCCCTTGCTGCTTCGTATGCTAACTTTGACTCATTATCTGTATATTTCCTTCTTCTTCACACTCTCTTATTTCCTATCACAGAACCAGTAACCTCAGTCTGTCACAATGATTACTATGTCATCTTTCTGCACACTTTCCTTCTCTTTACACAGGTACAAACCACACACCCTTCTCCTTCTTTAAAGTACCACCATAGTTTCACACCTCATAATGTTTTGAGGTCAGGATGTACTGCTGGTTGGAGAGAAGCTATGGTGATATTATTAGGTACTGTCTACTCTCCTGTACTCCTACACTTCTGATTCAGTTGTCCTTCTGATCTTTGGATAATGAAGAATGAAACCCTTCTAAGCTTAGTCAAAAATGGCCCAGTGTCATCAGTGTTCTATCCCTGTAAACACATTTAAATAAATTAACTACTCTGTAATATCATCACTGATGCCTTCAAACATTCTCATCTGCATTCTTTCCATTCTGGTTAGAACTAGACTAGGACATTAGCTTCTCTCTTTTCAGAGCCTCAATTTCACCTTGAAAACTGCATCCATAAGATCTTCTTCCCAATCATTCCTTGTAATGCAGGTGGGCATTTCCAGGTTTACTGTTGGAAGAACACTGCCCTCATCTCAATGGCTTTTTCTTCTGTCCACCTTTTAATTCTGTTTCTTGGTTAACTGCCATGCAACTTTCCTGCATCTGGTGGCAAAATGCTTTGGACTGTCTCAGAGGGATTTGAAGAAATGCAGCCATGTTGTCTATGAAATAAACAAGGACTAGTTTGTTCTGGAACTTTGAAATACAAGTACAAATGTTGTTCAATTTCTAACCAGCACATATTCTCTTTAACTGTGTCCTACATCAGGCTGCTTTCATGGATAGCATTGTACTAGAGGTCCCCCTTTTTAAACCCCAATCCTGACCTTTTTCAACTTTTAATCTGACCACCTCAGCAAACAGTCAGTGATAATCAGCCTCTACTTCTGGTCTTTTCCCATCTCCTTCCCTCTCCTGCTCTGACCTCACACGTACTCTCTCCTCACTTTTGTTACTTTCTTTCTCTCAACAGCTGCCCTACATTCAGCTCAGCTCATGCTTGACTACTCACAAAACCCACAAAAATGTATTTGTTTCTGTCCTATCCCCTCAGTTTATGATTTCACAGTACTCTTTTCATTTCAGATCTTACATCCACATCTTTCCGGTGGGTGAAGGTATCTTTGCCCCATTGCCTTCATTCCCACGTCTGTATGTTCCATCTCTGACCAAACCAACCCACTTCTCCACTACAGTCAGCTTTATATTCACCCTCTCTGCATCTCTTTCTGTCTCTCCTCCAGAATCCCTCACTGAGTCTTTGCCTCCCCCCTAAGGAACACCTTATATGAAGAAAAAAAGCCTGATATATACAAATAGTCCTGCAACAGTTCCCTCTCCACTTTTTCACCTACCATCAGGACATCCTGACCTCCCTCACTGCTCATTGCATCTTAGGCATGTGTATAACTGGCTATTTGGTCTTGGTGACATGATTAATTTCACCTATTTTGAAACCTATTCTTTGTATTCAGTTCAGTTCTACTGCTGTACAATTTTTATTTTTATTTCTGTCATGTTAATATGTGCTAGATCAAGCAACTAAAGTGTTAGGTAGTATACAGCTTCTTACCTCATGCTTTAATTCATACTGTAACATATTACAGAATTAGTTAGCCCATGCTTTAATTATTCTGTTTCTTTTTTATATTCCTCTGCATGCAATGCATGTGTCCTTTTGTCTGATACTGAATACGTTACTTCCTGGCAATACTCAGAGTTTGGGATACCTATCTACTTCCACTTGAAAATAGATGTTGTACAGATTGCTTCAGTTGTTTAAATAATCAAAGCCACAGCTGCTTCTATATCATTAGTATTTTCATTTGCACTGTACTGTGCAATAATGACATACACTGATTCATTACAGATGTGGCACAAAAATGTACTGTTCTTATCTCGAAACTTGATAAGTGGTTGTGTTAAATGTTACATCATGCACTGATTTTGCTACCTTGTAAGTACAAGTCTACATGTCCCCTATTCACCATCCTTGTTTCTGAATTGCCTTGAGAAATGTGTATACACTGTTAACAGAACTCATAAGTAGTTGTACAGATTCTATGTATGATTGCGTCTATTCATGCCTTGCAGCTTATGGCAGGACTGCTGTTTATGTTTGCATCCTACCACCCTCTGTCTCCTATCCGTCCTGTTCCATGCCGCTGCTTCTTCTACTTTCCTACTAGTAACATTGGGTATTGCAGCCCTCTCTTTACCTGACTAACCAGGCCGTGACCACTACTGCCTAACCGAATCCTTCTAACTTTCACGTATCCAACTGACATGCACCAACATATTGCATTTGGATAACCATATCTTTCTGGATGGATGACATCCTGTCTGTTCCACTACTCTACACTCAATCCCACCTTTATCTAGCTATGTAGTTAGTAGTTCTGGTTTCTTTCTCTATCCACAAATCTTCTTTTAGAAATCCATCCCAGTTAGCAAACAAGAAAATAAAATTCTCCTTCCAGAATATCTCCACTTGATAATCCAGTCCCCCATTTAGCTAATAAGATTTCAACTACCTCACACCATAATGTCATCAATATAAACATAGCAACCAATCCTACACCCATTCCACTGTACTATTATCATCAAATCTAATCACCCTGTCCCACTATAAAAGATCTAAACTACTACCATCCACAGATACAGCCTCCTGCCTCTCCCATTCAAACATTCCTACCATTTAGTCATGCCCATCCACCAACTCAGCAGCTCCTATCACAGAACGACACAAGAAATTACCTAGCATCCATGTCCACAGCTGTCCTACTCCTTACAGCTCTCATCCTCCCGTCATTCTTTCACCCACATTTATAGGTCAGAGACCCTTCCAACTTCACCCTGGTCCTGCTACTCCTTCTGCTTCCCTGGTCCTTCTAACGTTCCTTCTCTAAATAACAAGTTCCTACTCTTAGCCTCTCTATTTTTCCTCTATCCAATGTCTTATCCATCAAAATGTGATCAGTACTATCTCAGTCAGTCTTATTTTTTCTCTCTCTTTCCAAGCTAACCATATACCACTTCCATTTATAGAATGTCTGAGCCACTCCAAATACCCAAATGCATATGCCCACTACACTATCATGTTAACTAAACACATCACTTTATGTCCCTTAACCTTTTTACACACACTCATATTCTTCTTCAGAAATCCATTTATATGTCAGGCAACTGCATTCTAGTAAAGCTAAGAATAAAACACAAGTACAAAACCAAAAACCTTCTCCCTTATCGATCCTTCACCCCACCACTTACTGTTTAGTGTCATACACCCAAACATTGGTCACTCCCCTTATACATCTCCCTCTACTAAACTGTCCACTTAAAACAACAACAACAGTAATAAGCAGTCTTCGGCTTGTCTACTACTACACCACATCAACGGCCAAAGCACGTGTACTAAAATCCCAGAGAGACATGCCTAACTGTCCCTCCATCAACCTGTTGTCTTAGTACTAACTGAAACCTGGCTAAAATAATGCATAGAAACAAAGGTCGACTACGTCCAAGCTATAATACCTTGAAATTGGATGGATTAAACAAAAAATGCTGGAGGTGCTGCAGTTACATTCAAGAAATCATTGGTGCACTTCCCATTCTTTCATTAACCACACCCATCCTCTATCAGTACTACTTAACATTTATTTTCTCTCTCTCTCTCAAAAATCAGTGATCACAAGAGCATTTGCCTAGTTGCAGTATACATCTGCCCTAGTAATAAAAACTCCTCTGTAGAAGAATTTTTATCATGGCCATCGACAAATGTTAATCCTGAAACTATCATCTTACGTGACCTAAATATGGACTGGCTAATTATCACATCTACTCACCCTGAATTTGACATTAATCTGCATAACTTTACAAAGATTATCAACTCTCCAACTAAACATAACAAATCCTCCAAAAAAAGTCCTTCACCCATGACTGAGCCCTTAGTACCATCCCAATGGCTTACTACAGTCATTAAAAACTTATAAGCTTAAGACACAACACTTGGAAATCTTGGCTCCATTCAAGAATACAAGCCAACTTACATTATTATAGAGTGCTACATAACCAAGCAAGAAACACTTTAAACCTGAAAAAAAAATCATTCTATACCTCAGTCCAAGACTTCTACATCAAAACTGACAGCTTTTTGGGGCATCCATATACACTCTGCTAAAACCTGGCCAATGAGCCTAACCACCTCGCTCCACTTTAAACCATACTGCCCCTATTGCTATCCAATTCAGTTCACATTTTACACAATCAGTCTCCTTCCTTTCCATTGCCCACCTATCCAGGAACTTTGTCATACCCTACCACAATTGTCTAGTATTCCTGCATTCCATGTCAACCCTGTTCCTACTTCTGCCATTAAAAATGATGCTGAAGCTTAAACTCACTGCTTTCACTGTTGACAACCTTCCCAACAAACACATCAAAATAGCCTCACTGACATATCCTGTCTCAGTGTAAATAAGAAGGTTGATTAGAGGAAACTGTGTACCAATTACTTGGAAAAAAAACTTGAATAGTTCCTCTACACAAAGATGGTGATTCAACTAAATTCTACTGTCTCCATTGTCAAAAATTCTTGAAAAATGCATACAAACTCATCTCATCAAATACCTTGTAGACAGCAACCTCTTCTCTTAATTACAGCATGGCTTCATATGCCATCACAGAATTACTTCTGTTAATATCAGTTTCACTAACTGCCAACATGCACAGAAACTTTGGAAACCCAGTCTCATCTTTTTTCCTGGATCTGTCCAAAGCATTTCATACCATATTCCACCAGAGTGCTCCTCCCAGATGATCCTTAGTGGCCTTGATCTTGCTCACCTTCCTGGTTCCACATTTATCTCAAAAACAGACCCCAGGAAGTTAAGTGGTTGAAAGAATTATCCCCATTCTTACCAACATCAGCTGGTGTCCAACAAGGCTCAATATCAGGTCCCATACTTTTCAATGTCCTTATCAACAACTTCCATACAGCAACCACTAAAGCCACCATAATTCATTATGCTGGCCACATCACTGTGTCATGTATGCTGCTAGTGCTCTTGTTGATCTTCATGAAAAATATAAAATGATTTTCCTCCACTGAGTCATGGCTCAAACATTTTCACCTCTATAAATGTAAAAAAGTAAATAAAAAACTAAAACAAGCTGATGCTCTTTACACCTAAAATCCTTTACAATACAAAACATAACTTTTCAATCACCTCCACAAATAACACTTTGCTTAAACTGTCACTCACACTAAACTACTTTAGGTCATCATTGATGAAGACCGACATTTTGACATCCAAATTAAACAAGAAATTAAAAAATACCAAAAAATAGGTCTCCTATATGTAGCAAATACTTCCTTACAGATAATGCCAAAAAATGTCCTTTCATTTCTTATACCCTCCTAACTACATACTGTCCCTATCGTCACAGATCTTTAGTGTTCTTCCCTAAGTAAAGTCGAGCAATGCTACATCAAAATAACCAGATTTGCTACCAACCATAATGCCAGATCCCATCACTGTCTCATCCTAAAACATCTACACCATCAAGAACTACCACATTATGTTTTCACATCTCATTTGCTATCAGTTGATAAAGTAATCCATAAGCTCATTAAGTATTATGGGCAGAAAGTTAAAGTGAGACCTTATAATGACAGAGGCTCCTTCAGATCTACAGCATCCCGATGATGCACAGTGGTGTTGGCTGTAGGAAAGAATTTCACGCTAGCACTGAAAATGTAAAAGTGCATACAGATAAAGTTACGAATATCTATATGGAGGCAGTTCATTCTGATGACTGCATATGTTGTTGATGGGTCTATGTGATGTCACAATTAAGTGAAAACAGATTACTGACTTGTGTTATAAATTAACCTGTGTGGATGTTTATCACTGTTCATTTATAAAACTCAAATATTGTTGTGGTTTCATAAAGGAATGTCAGGACTGTTGTTCCATCCTACTGTCATCTGATGATCATACCCCCTAACACCATTCGCCAGGAGCATTCAACCCTTTCACCCTACCCTGGTTACAGCTCTAGCAGTGAGATTGTGTTTGTGATGATAAAAACATTTCTGGAGTCAGTAATTCAGTTTTTAATTGTAAATTTACTTAAAAGTTACAAAAATGAAATCTCTCCTTAGATAAACTTGGGGGAGGGGGAACCAAAGGGGAAAATATTTTCGTGATCACTGCTATTTTTAGTTCATAAGCTCCAGTTTCTACAATTCAGAGTGTAGTCTGTTTGGTTACAATGTTCAGTTCTAGAAAATAAACCTTACAAGTACTCCTAAAAATCCAAACAGTCCACTGTCTTTAAAGGTATCATCACAGTTCTGGTTTAGGATAATTAGCATAAGTTATACACATAACCCTTCTAATTTCTCAACCATAATGATATCTCTCAACTCTTCCGATTTTTGCCTAATATGTTAGGTCTCTTCTTCATAAAATGAGTGGTTTTCTGGCAAATCTTGAGGACTGTAGGTAGCAACTAAATAATGACAGACATTTGAGTTTCACACTTCATTTCTTTCAGAAAATGCATGTTAATACAAAACCTGTCACTACAGTATCTTTCTAAGTTTATAAGAGCAATATTTAAAATCTTCCCCTATTTTTGGGTGTGACCAGATTTCTTGTACTAAGAGGTTGAGAAGAATGCCAAGTATTGAAGCTCTCTTTCTAACTCCAGTGGAGGGTTTGTAGGCCTGCGACAACACAGTCACAACCAGGTGACTGTGGACTCCACTGGAGATTCTCAAATTTAAAAGGATGGAGGGACAACGCCCACCTAGATATTTACGTTTATATTTTATTTCAGTCTATTAACCAGGATAGAACACTGATCTCAATGGACCATTTACAGGTTCAGCCTTTGTGCACAAAAGTAATGATAGAAATTACAATGTAGTAAGAAATAAGTGTAGTGACTGGCATTGCTTTCTTACAGAACTTTGTTCTTTTATTTGGTTCCTGAATGGTAAGCCTTCTGTGCAAATGTATGCATGACCTTGTTTTTGTGTGAGATTTGCCAATAACATTAGGCTTATAAAAACAAGTCCATTGTTCTCTCGCTGCTTATAAATTTTTTTTTTTATTTAAAACCATACCACAGCACAACTCGGAGTGTTAACAAATATAGCTGTGCCCTCATAATTTAAGTCTGTTATTAAATAATTAGTTGCAATATTTGTTCCAGGTGAGTTTGGACCTCATTTTGACTAAACTCTAAATATATAAACAGAGCAGATTCATATCGGTATAAAACTGACAAAGAAAATTATGCCTTGTATTCAGGACCAGGACATGAATAATTAAAGCAGTACTTAAGATGAATTTTCAGATGTTTTTTTTTTCTAAATCTGGGACTGCAGACTATAACATGATCTTAAAACAGCTATAGGTTTGATGTAGTATGAACTTCTGCAGTGATGGTATCCCACGATTTTTGAGCAGATGTATATGCTATTTAAATGCCTTTCTCCAGAGTTTGATATCTGTGGCTCAGGAGGTATGATCTTCTCACAATAAACAGTCTGGCACATATAGTCATAGTAACCATTCACTCACTGTCCCAGTAACCATGCATATGCACACACACACACACACACACACACACACACACACACACACACACACACACACACACACACACATACATGCACACGCACACACATGCACACACACACACACACACACACACACACACACACACACACACACACACACACACACACACACACACACACACGCCACACTGTACTACTTACCTGGACAGGCAATCTGAGCAGATTCCCCCACTGAAATGCATAGGTGCACCATGTTTTGTACACTGCTGTGCATGGATTTTGCATAGTATGGTGATGTACTGTGCAAATATCTTTACGTTGGAGTGCACTGTGATGCCCAATGACCTGTCTAGCATAGGCCACATCTACGGACTACTCCATTTGCATATGACCCCAAAACTCATGGTACCAAGTACAATAGGACTGAGCTACTGAGAAACAAGCAGTCAATGAACTGAGAACACAATGTATGCCATCCAAGGTATCAATGAATAGCAGGGATGTGTAGAATTCTGGGGGCTTTTTTGTCTTCAAGGGAAAATGTACAAAAGTAGAAATCCACCTTCATATTAATGGATTACATATCATTACATTAAAGCAATTAATTAATTCATTACATATCACACAGGTTGGCCATTCACAATTGCACTTTCTTCTGGCTATTTTATTCAATCCTGTAGGTGTCAAATGTTTCCTTTTTTTTATATACTTTTCAGTTCTCTACCTAATCATGACATTAGAGTTATTTTAACAAAATGTTTATAAACTGTGTTATACTTGTTTGCTTCATTAAATTGCACAGCTACTGAGATACAAATGCTTTTTGTTTGATTTCCTCAAAATACTTTTGCTGTAGTCTTTAACTTGTATAAAACATAGGACAATCACATTTTATGTTAGAAACTACACCTGAAGTAGTGGGTCTATAGGCATAACATGCTTTAAATGATTTCTAATTAATCATGATGTGTTATCTTGAAGCAGAGTGGTCTATATACCACAATTTCCTCATCCTTAGGAATCCAGAAATGTAGATGAGTATAATTTTAAAGCTTGCTTAGGTGTAAAATTACTTTTCAATACCCTCTCTAATGCATTTACCTCTTTTGAAAGACATAGGAATAAAACCGACAGAGAAATACTAGTTCAAAATACCCTAGTTCATTAAATATGAAAATTCTTTCCTAAAATATTAATTATGTATTTGAAAGTGCTTCATAAAGTATACTTTGTAGAGATTTTTGAACATAATGCATGCATAAGATATACAGACTGTAAGCACTTGCTTGTATCATTTCAAGATACATTATAACAAAAAGCCTGTTAAGGATTATAATTCAGATCACAGTATGATATATTTTTCTGCCCACTGATTATCTCAAGATGCATTTATGTAAGGCATTCTGTATGTGCAAATGAACAAAAAAGTATTTCAACTTATGGTAAGAAACACACCATTAATTTTGTAATAGAAAAACACATAGTATGCAACATTACAACTAGCATTCAAGACAGTTTAGACATAATGAATTATTTAATAAATGTCTTTTGGACATCTTTTGTTTGTATCTTTCAAAAGGAGGGTAACAGCTTTGTGGATAGGTCACAGAAATCACACTTAGCACAAAGCAAACGTTAGAATTATGCTTGTGTTTATCACAATGATCATTACATAAAATGAGAGGGATAAGACACTAAGCTATAGGCAGATGTTAGACTTCAGGACACACATGAAAAGTAGTCACATATCTCTAAGGGTCATGTAGTTACCTCTCCATGACATGGGTATTAGCAAACAATTTGTTAATAAAGGGCAGTGTAACCCATGAGCAAACAATTTGTTAATAAATGACAGTATTACCCATACCATGTTCAGATGTATTTTTTATTTTTTTTTTACACTGACAAACAGTCACCTGAAAGGCATCATCAGTTCATTGGTCACTTCCTCAGTTGATCTGAAAGAAGAGGAAGTACAAATTTGACTTTAATGTGTTGACATTTTGAATGTCAATAGAGTGGCAAGCTTGTCAACCTGGAAGAATCTCATAGTATAAGCATTGCTCCTGCTATATGAGAGGAGAAAGCAAAGGTGGTCTGAGCACCTCCTAAAAAAAGTCTAGGTACCTGCTACAGCAGGTGTAGTTTGGAAAGCTTGCTAGGTGGAACAACTGGAGAAGACTTAGGACATAAAAGAGAATTTATATCTGTCAGGTTTCACAGAAATGCCTGGAAATCCAGCTGGATGAACTGGAGCTGCTGCTTGGGATAAGAAAGTCCAGAATGTCCTGAATAACTTGCTACCTCAGCAACCCTTACAAGGAGAGCCTGTTAAGAAAAAGCATGCAGAGATATATGGCTGGAAACATGGAACCTTTTATTTTTATGAGTACAATTGACTGGCCTCACAGTAAGCTAGAAAACAAAGGTACCAGGAGGGGGGCATCTGGTCAACTATGAGAATTTTCTTTTTTTTTTTTAATTTGTACCTGATCTGGGAAGTCTTAAACTTCCCTAGCATTATATTAATTCACCTGCTTAGTATCTACTGCTTGAGTTGCTATTAAGTGCAGGATTAAGACTTTCTTTTTAGCAGCTTTGGAACAAGGTACTCCAGGCTGTCAGAGACAACACTGGATGCATTGTGCTTGCAATTATATCCCAACAAGTTAACTAGGGCAGTCTGTAACAGTGTCATTTAACCATGCATTCTTTGGTAAAATGGGAAATAAATCTTACTTCCGTGGAGTCTAAAATACTTAAGGATCAGCAGCTCTTTTACCTATTAATTTCTGTGATTTTAATTTAGTTACATCACCTCTATTCGACCGGGAGTGCAAATAAAACTGCAGTACTGCTTCTACCACACTGAGGCTTCCTGCATCAGCCATAGTTGCTGATTCGACTAAAAGAATGCAATGGAAACAGTTAGAATGAGCTATATTGCCCCACAAGTGTTATTAGATTTTTTTTTGTTTGTTGTCAAATTCAGAAAAACCCAAAGTGTATTCCGTATACTGTTAATGCCTGTCTTACAAGGCCAGATGAGATTACATGAGATCAGCCGAGGCACACTGAAACTGATAGATATGGTTTTAATTTATTAGATTAGGTTTCCCATTTATATCAAAGAATAAAGGCATTATAGGGTTACTGTTTCTACTTATTTCACAACTTTCGATGGATTAATAGTTGTTCTTCCCCTTCCCATTCCTTTAAAATAATCATTTGATCTTTGCTTTGACCACAGTTTAATGCCCAAGATAATCTTCATACATTAATCCATATCAAACATCCAAATAGTTCATCTCTTCATTGTGTATTCAGATTTAAACAAAAGGACTTTACTTATTATTATTAATTTACTGAAACATTTACTTTATTTGTTGCACTTCAAGTTGCTTCACATCTAATTCATCTCACTGGCAGTACATAACTATCCTATACTTTGTTCATTTGTAGCCCCAGCACCAAAGACAAACCGTCATCCTACAGCCTGTTGAGTTCTATGAATTTGGAATCCTTAAAATTGTCCACTGTATATTAATTTTAATAGTTTTCAAATTGAGATAAAGGATGCCAGTCGAACAGCTCAGCACTGTTGACAACCTCAGCGAAGAGGATTCCCTGACTTGACAAGTCTCCCACGTCCCAGCACATGCTGACTGACTGCTAAAGCATCATGCTCCCCTTTTTGGTTAGATTTTGTATGCACCTGAAAACTGTAACATCCATAATACCTGGCGCCATCCATTTCAGAATGGCCATCTTAGGCCACCCTATTGTTAAGGCAATAAAGCATTCAGTAAGTATTCTTTGTTGCAAAATCCCCAAGAGTGCTGTATCACTAGGCCTGCTGCCTATATTCCTTGTGACATGTGTGAGGGTGATTGGGTGGGTGGGAATTATCCTTCTTCCATATTTGTTATAGAAAGAGGGGGAGCTGTTATTGTGCTTTAAATTGCCTCCTGCTAGACTCGACCATTTCTGTGAGTGAGTGATTGTGTAATGAAGGCTCAACATAAGGTTTCTGTTGTTCAGTGTAAGTCTTTAATGGCTATTTTAAAAGTACTCTGCAGTCTGGAGATTTATCTCATCCTGAATGGCTACCTGTTTAATCAATCTGACAAAGATAATTTGTCTGCCTGCTAAACACTTCTCCCATGAGGAATCAGGTGTCTTAATTTTTTTGCACTGCAGCCTGCTTTAGCAACTCATATTTCTTTTGAGCTCCATGAAGGCAAACCAGCTATATCTTCACTGCAATGAAAATTAGTTGCAGGGATGTCTCATAGTCTTGGGGTGCAGAGCTGTTCCTCTGACTCTACACTTCCAGATATGCTGCCTCATTTCAGTGCTGCTGTGGTATTTGGTCCTGGGTTACAAGGTCTGCCTGTGCTTCACTTGTTCCACCTACAGCTGTGCTGCCTCAATCTCGTGTTGCTGCTGCCTCACTCTCATGTTGCTGCTGTCTCACTGTCGTGTTGCTGCTGCCTCACTCTCATGTTGCTGCTGCCTCACTGTCGTGTTGCTGCTGCCTCACTCTCGTGTTGCTGCTGCCTCACTCTCGTGTTGCTGCTGTCTCACTCTCGTGTTGCTGCTGCCTCACTCTCGTGTTGCTGCTGCCTCACTCTCGTGTTGCTGCTGTCTCACTCTCGTGTTGTTGCTGCCTCACTCTCGTGTTGCTGCTGTCTCACTCACGTGTTGCTGCTGTCTCACTCTCGTGTTGCTGCTGCCTCACTCTCATGTTGCTGCTGTCTCACTCTCGTGTTGTTGCTGCTTCACTCTCATGTTGCTGCTGTCTCACTCTCGTGTTGCTGCTGTCTCACTCTCGTGTTGCTGCTGCCTCACTCTCATGTTGCTGCTGTCTCACTCTTGTGCTGTTACAGTCATGACAAACCAGTTTCATAAAGAAGACACAGGTAAGTTGTTTCCATGCACAGACAGAGATTGCATACATATTTTCAGAAGTCCACAAGAAGTTTGGACAGATACTTCATTTGGAACTGTGTCATCCATCCATAGAGATTTAAACCTTTTCATATTTGGTCTATAAATCAACTGGATTCTGAATCATTTGTGGACATTACTTTCAATACAGGAGACCTTGTATCTAAAGTATTTGCAGATTATTTGGAGAAGTTTATCACCTGACAATCATCCATTTTTTGAAGTGACTTCATTGCGCAATGTTTCAGTTTACAGGTCTATAAAAGACTATAATATACCTCTAGTTTCATACCAATTGGTTGGATGCTGCGGACATTTGTTCACATCTGTCTGAATGTTGTGAGAATGTACATGAGATTAAAAGACAGAACATTCTTTTGGTATTTGGAAGGGTGGCTGTGAGAGTTGGGTAGACTTAAAGGTGGTTAATAATCAGTTGCTACATCTTCTTAATGTGATTAGCACTATATATATGCTGGTCATGCTTGGATTGATTACCCTATAGCCAACTGTTAACCCTATCCATTTTGTGTTCCTTCTTATCTGTGTGTCAGACCAAATGAATCCATGTGAATTATTTCCTAATTAACTATGGCCACCTACGTCTACACCTGGCATACCTTTACTTGCATCTGCTTCTGAGCTTCCTTTCCCCTCCCCTTCTATACACATGATGCTTGCATTTCCAAGAAAGGCTATCATATCAATTCTACAGACTGTGTCTTGGAAAAAGGAGATATAAATTACTACTTCAACACCTGAAAGTCCACATGATGTTTTGTAGCTGCTGACATCAGTAACTGATGCGTTTATATCACGTTATCGAAAGATGAAAACAGCAAATGCTATTTCATCGGCCCCAAAACATCTAAACATGAAAATATCGAACATTCAGAACAGCGAATTTTTTTCCCATGGAAAAAAATCGCTGCTCCGAAACACATACACACAACACAAGCACATCAAACAAACAGCAACCACACACATACACTTAAATTCCTACATCTAATACTACACTAAACTAAACATATACTACTATCTACCCACTTACCTTAACCCAAACCCTAACCCTAAGGTCTGTCACTATCGCACACTCACCTAACCCACGCCCTAACCCTAACTCACTTAAACTGCCCCTAACCCTAAAGTCTGTCACTATCACACACACGCCTAACCCTAATTCACTTAACCTGCCCCTAACCCTAATGTACAAACAATTACACACTTACCTGAACCCAACCCGTAACTTTCCACCACAGCGCTAAGAATAGTGAAACCACAGAAACGGCCAACCGAATTCTTTCCCGAGGAAAGAATTCACTGTTCTGCAGCTTTGCTATTCTTAGCGTTCGCTGAATAGTGTTCGATATCAGAACATTTGAAGTTTTAATACTTTGATGTTCTGATATAGACCTACTCTGATGATGACTAGGAGTTTGTTGAGAAGATAAAACCTGAATGCAGTAAAGTTTCACTTGGGGGTGAGGTGGGGGGCCTGGAAATACAAAGCAGAAGTACCATCCATCGAAATGTCTCCAGTGCCTGCACACTTTGGAGAATGGATAATATTACTTTACTTCCATCTATATAAATAACATTGACTGATCACTGACATATGATGGTTTCTCCTTTGGTGTCAGAAACTTTAGTATAATATTCTACACTTAGTAGACAGTATAGCTATACCACCAGTTATCAAATGATGTGATAGTTTGGTCTCTGAGTTCTGCAAGGCATTTATATGCATTTTAGATGTTACCACTATTATTCCAGGACACTTTACTGTCTTGGATTTAAATATTGCACAGTTTGTGGTCTGGCTCATTGTCTTGTGTGTTGCTATTTGACTCGATACAAAGTTATTCATCTTTAAACTGGTGCTGTTTTCTTTTTGTCACATTTTGATCCAGTTGCCTTTCAATCATCAGAACAATCATAGAATCCTCCAAGATACAAATAAATTTCAAGAAACTTTACCCCAATCATCATTGGTTGTCCAGCCCATTCAAAGCTAACCTGCCCTAACTAAAATTACTATCTCTGGTGAAAAGACTGGGAGCACAACAACACAGTCTGTCATGCCAGGTCCCTTTGAACAAATATGATTGGCATTGGTCCAGTTCCTTGAACTTGGCTTGGACACCATCTGCTTTGTGAATACCACAGGCTATATGTGCTGGGCCAGTTCAGTTATGTGTTATTGAGAGAACAAATGACATCATCTTGACTGTGTTGCAGGCAAATTTTTAATATAGCCTTTGTTATGCATTTTGCACTAGAATCTTGCAATAATGATTAAGAAATAAAATAAGGTGAACAAAGGTTCACAGGTTAATACCAGGCTAACTACCATTATAGGCCATTTTAAGCCTAGCTATTTACCCCATGTTAGAATCAAACCCTGCACATTGTGTTTCTAAGGTAAGCACCTTAACCATTACACCAAGGGATGACAATTCCAGTCTTTGTCTTACAGATGATTTCAGGCATCTGAAATGATCTGGGAAAATTTATTTTTGTATGTTACTACTGAAAACAGATGTTTATTTTTTCTTCTACAGCTTACTGTCATTTGCACTACGTTTAATTCAATATTCTTCTCCGTGCATTACAGAGGTAGCCTGCTCCTCTGTAGTGATTGCCACTAATGATACTTTTATTTCACTGGCTTTGCAAAAGGAAGAACAGAACCAGTCTGGTAGTTTAGCTCTGTGGATTAAGGCTAAGATCTGATAACTTTCATATTGTAGATTTGGGTTTGAATTCCACAGTCTCAGTTTCCCTCCTATATGACTCTGAACAAGTCACTAACCAGGTAATTTTTCTCAAATCACCTCTGAAAAAGGGTTTCTGCTTAGTGGGTTTATCTGGCTAAAGAATGAATGAAAAAAGAAAGAACTGTGTTTTTCTCTGAAATTCACAACTTCTCTGTCATTGTCTAGAACTCAGTACCAGGGATACTGCTGGGATTTGTTTGAAGCAGTGCTGCTGCAAATCCTCTGACAACTGGATCACAGTTATGGATGGAATACCTCTGATGCATAGTTCCAGTGATTACAGGTTTGAATAACCCAGCTGAATATTATAATGATGGAATGTGTCTACTGCTCAGCAGATATCAAGAATGCCAGAATGGTTTATTTTGTCTGTCTTACATAAACAGTTATTGTTATAAGGTCTCTTACTTCCTGCTCATGTGGAATGTACGGGTGGGGGAGGCAGAATATTCTCTTCTGACTAGTACATATTCATAGGCTGATTTAACACATCAATTAAGATATCAATTAGAACTAGTTCTAGTACTCACAGGATATCACTGACACTAGTTCTGACTAGTTATCTGGTGCTGCCTGCACTAAGTTGCTGGATTATGGTGGAAATTATTGGTAAACTTGTATTCATCACCATCATCATCAACTCCTTTTCTCACTTGTGTAGGGAATCAGAGTTTTGTGTCAACTGTCACCACTTCTCCAAATTCTGACCCCTCTCCGACCTTTGTCAGCAGTCATGCCAGCATGTCACGAAGCTTCGCTCATGCAAACCATCCGTTGCTTTGACTAGACATCCTCATCTCCCTGTCTCTTATGAAATCTGCTTTACTAAATCATGTTTTGCTTTCCTGCACTTGTGAATGAACCACTGTAATCTGTTCTCCTTGAACCTCTCTGTACCCAGGGCTACTTTGTCTTCTGCTCTGACATACTCATTTCTTCATCTGTCCTACAGTGTGCACCCTACCACTCAAGGTGAGCACTTCATTTCCATTACCTTAAGCTTCTCAGCAGTTCTGCCTTCACTGGCTAGGTGTCTGTGTCATACAACAGCACTGGCCATACCACTGTTTCATACACCTTACATTTCTACTTTTATGCATTCTTATGCATACACCACCAATTGACACTTTGTACCTCTTGGATACAGCACCTCTGATTCAAGATTTGATCATCTCATTCAGATGCTTCACCTCCTTGTCCACAATTCCCTGATACTTAACGCTGTTAAACTGTTTCTCTATTTTACATTCTATAGCAATTTTTATTTTTTTCTAATTTCCCTCATTAGCTGTCATGATCACTATCTTGTCTGTACTTAGTAGTGTACTTGTATTGTTGCCCTGAAAATGCCTCTAGTGGTTATACTGCACCATCATCTCCCCATGGCTGTGGAACTGAGTAGCACCTTCTGAACAATGCTTGTAAGTGGTATTAACTGCATTAATTGAGTGAGACACAATTGTAATGCACTGCTGTGCTATTAGAAGGGCATTAGTGAAACAGACCAAGGTGTCATATATAACAAACTCAGAACACTAGTGTTGTGAGCATTATCAGTGGCAGATCTGTTAGGACAGTGAGCATTTAGGGAATGGGGGAGAATACATACCCTGTACTGTCCGATTAATGAACATCTGACCTCAGTTCTACAAGGTACTTGGCTGAAATACAATTACTGTCTTATTAATATCACTGACCTTCATTCAACTGGGTCAGCCACAAACCACGTGAGGGAAAATTCCTCAGTAATGCAACTGATACCATATATTATGCATTATACATGTGATCATCGTTCTGGACTGATAAAGCTATGTTTGACAACTGTGCTCCTTAACATGGGAAAGTATGTGAAGCTGGAAGGTAAAGGTAGAGTCTTAGAATGGCCCTGTTAATGTTGCCACTGCCAGTTCTAATAGGTTTTGTTGTGTATTTAAAGATAAAAAAATCAATGGATTCCAGGTAATGGTGTTGCTGCATTCCTGTGTGGCAAATGGCTATTTTATTCAACATGTCCAGTGCCAGCAGACAATAGTGATAAAGAACTAAAATCGAAGCATTTAACCCAAAGTATAACTGAGATTTATGAATATAGGAATGTGATAATCCATAATACATGTAGTTAATGTCATACCTTCACAGATAGGACAGCATCTGTCAGGCAGAGAGATGGGATGACTGCATCCTGGGCTGTAGCATGGTTTTTTACTGCAGGTGACAAAGCCATTCAGACAACTGCAGCGGCTACAGTGCTCATCAGGACTCTGGAACTCCTGGCCATTCAGGTACTCTTCTCCTAAATATTCACAGCCTGGCAAAACATGAAAAAAGAATCAGTCATGAAATATTAGCTATTTTTGTAACCTAGCTAGGGCAAAAAACAGACAAACAATATGAGGTTTTACTAATCAGGAAGTGTAAGTAGCCATCGGCATTAGAAAACTGTTAAACTCTGTTTGATATAGCTCTAGTGCTGACACTGTGTACATGTTAAAAAGGCCATAAACTCCAGCAAGTAGGAAAGAGACAGCTGCACCTGTAATACAAGGACTCTATCCAACATGATGGAAGGGATGTCTCCAATAAGCTGAAATTATATATTTCGTAGGTGTTACATTATTTTCTTCGCTAGACAAGTTAGCAAGCTTGTTCAGCCACAAAAAGGAACTCTTCATGCTGAACTAACACTATTATAAAACACTTTATTCAAGCTAGTTGTTATTCAGATAAAATGCTATTATGACAAATGTTTTCTGCATCTCTACAAAGGTATTTCATGGATGATTAATGTACAAAATTGAGTAAAAATGCCCCTTTTAAAATTAATTCAAGAATAACCTTTTTTCAGACTTGTTTCCATCATTCCTTTGCAGTGAATTTTGATGCACTACTATGCATACGCATTTGCAATTATTTGTTTCCTTTCTCACTTTTGTCAAAGCCATAAACAGATACATTTACTAATGACCGCAGTGGTGCAGTGGTTAGAGTTGTCACCTCAAAGCAAGAGGTTCTCCTGTTCGAGTCTTGACTGGAGTGCCTTCTGTGTGGAGTCTGCATGTCCTCCCTGCAATCGAGTGATGTTAAAGACATGCAGGTAGGTATATGTGTGAATGGGTGTGCCTTCTTTGAAGGTTGGGCGTCAGGCTGGCAACTCAGCACTGTAAAAATCCACTGCCAATCATTAGCAGACTAGAGTTCTGCTGTGGTGACCCCTAACTGGGAAAAGCCCAAAGACAATTATTATATAAACAGATACATTTACTGGTACAGATGTGTTTCAAAACTTTCTAGACATATCACAGGACTATTGTGAATGGCCACTATAACAGGACCCATTATAAAAGGCCAGTATAACTTAAGTTTTTATTTATTTAATTCAAATACTATTTTTCAGAAATGTCCTCGAAAAAATAAGATCAAAGTATAAAAAAGTGAACATGAAAGAAATTAATATAAATTACAGCAGAATTATATATACTCTTCAGGAAATAGACACAACTTTAACAGTACTTTCTAGGACATGTAGACTGAGACAAGTATATAATTTCAAGCTGAGAGACACAAGCCAAGAATTAAAATGATAGCTATTGCATTTTAACATAAGTTAACACTTGTCACAGCTCCAAATATGGAACAGTTTCATGACAACACTGTCAGGCACATTCGATGAAGAGTAAAAGGAGCGAAGCACAGGCAGCCATTGCAAAGATGGTTAGCTTCCTCCCCCATAGACCACTGATCAAAGGAGTGAAGCACAGGCAGCCATTGCAAAGATGGTTAGCTTCCTCCCCCATAGACCACTGATCAAAGGAGCGAAGCACATGCAGCCATTGCAAAGATGGTTAGCTTCCTCCCCCATAGACCACTCATCTATAGTTCTACCCTTTATGCATGAATAGCCTGTCCTACACTGATTTCCTAAAGGATCTATGACTGTATCCAGTCCCCTACAGGCTGATGAGAGGAGATCTTGCCTGGTTAAAAGGGCTTCATCAAACCCAGCCCTGATGGATCTGTTGCACATGTGCAAAACAAACAGCACCAGAAATACTTGATCCAGGGATCTGAACTTTGCTTGTGACATAAACAGAACATGCTGGAGAGACAGATAACTATCCAAAAGAATCCCCTCACTATGGACTAGGCTCCCCATCCATGTAAAACAGAGTTCATCCCTGACCCTATTCAAACAAAATCTTTACAATTGGATGAGAAATCATAAATTTGCCCCACATCTGGCCCCAGTGTCCCTTATGGTTAGAGTCTGTCAATTAGAAAAGTTTTATCCTAACCTTATTAACCTCCCTTCTAACATGCCCCCCCCTTATGGACGCCCATGACAGTAGTGGTCCGAAATGGGTTAGGGTCCCTGGCTAGGATTGTAAGAGCCCTAGTAGTTTTAGTAACAACCTATAAACCTATGCACTTGGGATCTTGGAATTAAATGCCTTCTAACCTTGTAAAAGGCCAAACCCTTTATGTCTTATTTTCACCATCAATATATTATGGCAGCATGCTTCCACACAGCAATGATCTATACCCCTCACATTCCAAAAATATATTAGATGGCACAGCACACACATAACAAACACCCAAACAACTAGTAAACTCGCTTGTCATGTCCTGCTAGGGGCATGATGTCTATTAGATTAAGTCTGAGCTACCATCCTGTCAGTAAAACTGATAAGAGATGGAATTTTATCAATGTTTGGAAGTCATATGCCAGTACTACTATTACTGGATGTGGTGAATTATTGTGTGGTAAAAGGATCTATCTTTCAATGCATATCCAGTACTGGTGGACATCGGTGACAAAGAACTGAAATTAAATTATTTAACCAAAAATACAGCTGAGACTTTTTCTGAATAAAGGTATGTAATAATCCATAATCACTGAGTTATTGTCATAGCTCCAGAGACAGGACAACACCTGTCAGGCACAGAAATAGGATGACTGTATCCAAGGTTGTACATGTAATTTGAAATAAATCTATATAGAGAACTGCTGGCTAATACAGAATGTTTTCCATCCCTACTGCAGCACAGAAACTTCTTGCACTTATTGACATTGTCAACTGTCACACATACGTTTGAACTGGATCTATCAAAAGCATTTGATACTGTATACCACCAACTTCTACTACATAGACTGGAAGTACTTGGCTTCAAAACTAACACCTTACAGAGGTTCTCCAGCTACCTTGGTCAATGCAAACAAAGCTTTAAGTGGCAAGAACTCTAATGCCCCTGTCTGCCTACCAATATAGGTGTACCACAATGATCAGTTCTAGGACCTCTACTGTTAAACATCATTTTAAATAAATTTCACATTGCTGCCAGGCAGTTATCTGTCATATATTATGTAGAAGATTGTATTTGTCTGCTTTCACCATCACACGAGATTATTTCACATTCCTTAAAACATGGATAGCACAATCACAGCTTCTGCTTAATCCCTTCAAGAAAATCAATTTATGTTATTTACTTCCAACTCTCAGTCTTACATGTCAGCCCTTATAGTTATCTCAGCAAACAAAACCAGGACTGAAGCTGTATCCTACACTAAATTACAGGGATAAACAAGCAACAAGCTCAGATTTGATCACAACATAGGTCTATTTATCCAGTAAACTAATCACTAGCTGGTTCCCTGTACAAACAAAAACACTTCCTACAGATCAAGCTAGAAAAGCCATTGCATCTGTCATCATAATTCCCTAATATAACATATGTGTGTGCTATTGTTATGAATCTACAATAATCAGAAAGTTCAGTCATGTACACTTACCATAAATGTAGATGTTTGAGTGTATTCACTGTTGCAGCCATCGTCTGTGAGTTATCCCTGCTGTGGTAGCCCTCGGCCGGCCCGAATACGAGTCAATGTTTTTCTGCATTAGCTGCTGTCACTTGCTGACTGACGTCAGTTTGTCAGTGCTATAAAGCAAGGCAGCTGATGCCATTATATCATTTTTTCTTGCCCTAACCAGTCAGAAGCCCAAATAATATGGTAAAAATGTCCTGGTGGCTAAAAACCACCTAGAGAAGCTTATATCTCCCTAAAGAAAGAAGATATAAGGGGGAAGGAGGGAGGGAAATCAGGACTGCAACAGTGAATGCACTCGAACATCTACATTTATGGTAAGTGTACACACCTGTACTACGTTCTTTGTGTTTCACTGTGAGAGTATTCCCAAAGCTGAGGAGAGGGGTGGTAGGATTAGTAAGAGACCTAGGCCTGGGTCAACAAGCCCTGCAGAACTTCAGAGGCAAACCCTGCCCTAGCCTTAGAAAATAGAGGTAGGTGGCAATGCTTGGTAAAGGTATGGACAGAAGTCCAGGTGGCAGCTTCCAGGATGTCCCTTTAGTGGAAGTGGAGGCTGCACTAGTGGAATGGGTTTGAATAGATTTGAGGGGGGTTCCCATGTAATCTGTAGCAGAAATGGATACAGTGTGGTATCCATTTGGAAATGGTTTGCTTGGAAATGGGCTTCCCCTCTGCCTCTTTGGCAAAGCTGACAAGTAGTTGGTATGTTTTCCTGAAGGGTTTAGTATGGTCCAGATAGTATCTGAGCGGTCTGTGTACATCAAGTGAGTGTAAAATTATTTCCCCCTTGCTTTGAGGGTTAGGAAAGAAAGTGGGTAGATGTATGGCCTGGTTGAGAGTCACATTAGATACCATTTTGGGCATAAAGGAGGGTTTAGTCCTCAGGGAAATGCTGTCTGCATGGAAAATGATGAATGGCTCAATGGCCATCAGTGCCAGAAGTTCTGAAACCCTTCCAGCTGAAGTGATAGCTAGGAGAAAAGCAGTCTTCCAGGCGAGGTATCTTAGTTCTGCTGAAGCAGCAACTTCAAAGGGTGGTAAGGTTAGTTTTCCCAAAACATAATTCAGGTCTCAGGCTGGCATGGGTGGCCTTCTGGGAGGTCTGATATTAGAAGCCCCCCTGAGAAATTGTTTGATCAAAGGATGGGAGAACACGGGCTGATCTGCGTCAAAATGAGCTGAAATGGCTGAAATGTGGATTTTAATAGAAGAGAAGGAGAGGCCACTATTAAGTAGCTCTGCTAGGTAGTCCAGGATAATAGGGATGGAAAGTTGTGAGGTATTGCCCCCTCTGGACTAGCTCCATGAGCAGAATCATTTCCATTTTCCTGTGTAACATTTTCTGGTGCTGGGCCTTCTAGCCTCTGTGATATTGTATAGGACCGGTAAAAACAGGCACAGCAGGAAAACATAAAAGCCGGTAAAAAATGAATACTGTCACACCAATACGGAATAAAATAAAGAAAAAACCTTTAATGTGAGTGCTTTCGGCAAGCACATTAACTTGCCTTCTTCAGATAAACAGTTATAAAACAGTTTTGGTTCTCCTAATATACTATTCAGCTGAGTAAATTGATGAGTCAGCCTACTTAACAAGCAGGAAAATTTTAAAGTAGCCTCGCCACACAACATAAAATAAACCATAAGTTGCTATATAAATCTTATTCTCATAAAGGAATATATGTGACACCAATAAATATTATAAACACATAACAATGTTTCAACAAAATTACCAAATTATTAACTAAAAACTATAAACTTAAACAATGTATAAATATATATATATATTGTCTAGGACCTGTTTGCTCAACTGAGGGCCCTTGTTAGCCTTTTGGGTATTAGCCATGCTGATAGTTTGAGAGTTTGCAAGTCCGAGTGCAGCACCCCCCCCCCCCCCACCTGAGTCAGGAGGTCTAAGATCAGGGCAACCTGCCTGGGAGGCTGTAATGTCAGGCTGCGCAGTAAGGGGTACCAATGTTGTCTGGGACAATCTGGAGCAATGAGAATGGCCTTTGGTCTCAACTCCCTTTTTTTGATCAGTACCTTGGGAATAAGAGGCAGAGGAGGGAATGTGTACACAAAGAGGGTATTCCTGGGGAAGGTCAAGGCATCCACCTTCCACGCTAGGTGGTGATACTCCCTGGTACAGAATTTTTTCAGCTGATGGTTGAGATGAGAAGCAAAAAGATCCACCTCCAGAGTCCCCCACTCCTGAGTGATCTGTAAAAAGTTTTTTTTGTAGAGCTGCCATTTGTGGGGGTCCATTAAGTTCCTGCTTAATTGATCTGCCAGGGTGTTGTTGATCCTTGGTAGATATTGGGCTATTAGGTGTAGTCCCATGGAAGAGGCTGTCAGCAAGAGGTACATGGCTAGCCTGCACAGAGGGTAAGATTGGGTACCTCCCTGTTTGTTGATGCACCACATTACTGTGATGTTGTCTGTTCTGAAAAGGAGAACCCCTGGCCAGAGATGGGGTTTGAAGGATGTCAGAGCCTTTTGTACTGCCATAATTTCCTTCTGGTTGATATGTAAGGGAAGGTGCTGGGCATCCCAAAGACTTTAGATGCACCTGCCAGCTAGGTGAGTGCCCCAAGCAATGTCTGAGGCATCGGTGGTAATGGTCTACTCACCAGGGAGAAGGGTGAAAGGAAGACCCTTGTTCTTGGCACAAGTCCCTGCCCACCAGAGAAACTCAGCCCTTATACAGGGGATCAGAGGGAGAGGTCTCTAAAGACTGAGAGTGCTGACACCAAAGGTTCTTTAGATACCACTGAAATTTTCTCATGTGAAGCCTGGCCAGAGGAATTAGAAGGATGCAAGATGCCATGTACCCCTAGGCTTGCAGGAACTTCTTCACAGTGAGGTGACTTCTGGAAGCCAGCTGGGAAAAGTAGAGAGGCAAGAATCTCTGCTTTTCTGGGGGTAGGAAGGCCATTTGGGATGCTTTTTTAGCAGTGCTCCCAAGAAACTGATTTTGTTTTGATTTCTTCTCATTGATGGTGAACCCTAAGGAAGTTAGGAGAGTTTTGACAAAGAGGAGGTCCTGCAGCAGCTTTTCTTTGCACTCTGCCTGAATGAGGCCATCATCCAGATAAGGTTAAATCTTTATGCTTCTCTGTCTGCAAAATGCTATGGCTAGGGGTAAGCATTTGGTGAATACCCTGGGAGCAGTAGATAAGCCAAAGGGTAGCACAGAGAACTGAAGGTGTTGTGAGCCTGCTCTGAAGTGCTGGAATTTCCTGCAGGAATCCCTTATGGGGATGTGGAGGTAGGCATCCTTTAGGTCTAGGGTCATTAACCAGGCAATTTTTGTCAGCATAGGCAGCAGCTGCTGCAAAGTTGGCATTTTGAATTTGGGGACTACCAGGGAGGTGTTCAGAATAGATAGATCCAGGATGGGACACAAAGTACCCTCTTTTCTGGGAACAAGGAATAGTCTGGAATAAAAGCCTTTGCCTGTTTGATCTGGGGGGACAGGTTCTACGGCCCCCTGGGATATGAGAGTTTGGAGTTGTTTCAGTGTCTCTGTGTACTGATTTGGAGGTATGTCTGGGTACCCTCTTAGAATTAGGAGTTCGTTGAAAGAGAATTTGTATCCCTGAAAAATTATCTTTAAGACCCACTGGTCCTTTGTTAACGAAAGCCAATTTTCTTTGCAGAGAGAGAGCCTTCCTCCTAACTTTTGGTGAGTGAAAGGAGGGCAGAGGGAGAGAGGGAGTCATTGAGAGTTTTTGCTATAGAAGGATGGCTAAGAACTCCCTGCCTTTGGGGCATAGGTGGTCCACTGTTTGGTTCTCTGTTGTCCCTGGATGGTCTGTCCCTGCAGGGCTTACCTTGCCCCTGTCTGCTAGGCGCAGGAAAGGACCAGTTCTTAGAGGGAAAATTCTTGCTGAACCTAGGAGGTTGAACCTGAAAGAAATCATTTACTGTCTGCATAGATTTTGCTTTATCTTCCATCTTTTTAAGCACCTCTTATGCTTGTACTCTAAACAAGTGGTCCTTATCCAAGGGTGCATCAATTAATTTAGACTTGACATGATAAGGGAGAGGTTGTTCCTTCAACCATGCATGTCTCCTAATGACAGACCCTGACACTGCTGCCCTGCTTGAGGCTTCTAGGCATCATATCCACAGTGTAAAGAGCATTTGGCCACTTGACAAGTAGCGTGCAGTAAATCTGCTAACTCTTTTGAAATGGCACAGTCAAGAAAGGTTGAAATATTTTGCTTTAATAGTTCCAAAGTGTGTTGTTGATATTTTAACATATGGTACTGACAAGTTGAGTGCTCTGATTAAAGTTGCAGAGGTGTATACTTTTTTACCCTATCTGTCCAGAGCTCTGGAATCCTTGTCTGAAGGAATAGGATTCTTTGCAGAACTAGCCTTAGCTCCTTTAGGTCCCTGTGTAATGACCTCCAGGTCTGCAGCAAGATTTCTTTGCAGGTATTTGTGAGAATCCGGTACTCTGTAATACCTGTCCGGTTTACTGGGAGCAGATGGGAGGCATCAGGGGCTAAGCTTGATTCATGGAAAACATCATCCACCACTTCTAAAATGTGGGGATGGCCAGGGGTCTGTGCTGTGGCAGATCTAGGAACTCTCTTAGTCTTTTTTTTAGATTGGGAAAGTCCTGAGTTTCCCAGTTGAAATGTTCCCTCAGGGTGTGAAGGGTTTTTCCAAAGGAAAGATCTTCTGGTGGGGAGGCAGAAGGGATAGATTCCTCTGCATCTGAATCCTCATAAGCAGTCAGAGGTTGTTGTTCCTCTTCAAAATCTGAATAATCAAATTCCTCAGAATCATGCTCTGTCATTATTTTAGGAGAAGGGTGTCTTTTCCTTACAGAAGTTGTGGCCTGACTACCACTGATAAGGGAAATAAGATCCTCTGCCATATTAAGCATTTGAGCCCGGGGTGGTGGAGCAGGAGTAAGATGGTGGCTAGAGGTAGATTTTCTAGGAGTGGCCTGGCTTTTAGGCCTAAGAGTAGTATCCATCAGTCTGAGAGAAAAGGTTGTTGGATGCGAATCGGTAATGCGAAAGGCCTCCTCGGAAGGCAGTGCCTGCATCACAGCTCCGGACCCAACCGAGGGACAGACAACCAAAGGCTTGAAAGATGAAGAAGATTTCTGTGACATACTGGACACTGAAAGGGTCTTGGTAGAGGCCTGTGTAGATACTGTATTGGGCATCAGGGGCTGCAAAACTGCCTCACTGAATTCTGGAGAACTGACCTGCTTAATGGTAGCGTCGTCGGAAGGCATAGCCTTGTGTGGTCTGTCTCTATCTTTAGCTCTACATTTTTTCAGTACATCTATGGATTGCTGGCTGACAGACGTCATTTCAGAATGCAAAGAAGGAAGGCGAAAATACCTGTCTACAATAAGAGAGCTACAACGAATGGTTCATAGGTTGATACTAGGCTATCTGCCCTAGGGCATTTACAAGCCTAGCCAGATTGTGTTTGGCTTTTGCCACCCTTCTTATATTAGTTGACTGTGCCTCTGTATAGTAGGTCACAGAAGATAGCCCATTTAAGGTTAGTTTACCATGCCTCTGTCTAGCAGTGACACAGAAGAGATCCCAGGGGTAAATTTACGATCTCCCATCCAAACGTCAAGATTCTTCTTGAAGAGGGTCATTGAGGGGCTCTGTCTGACATGGATTGGGATTTTGTTCCAGAGTGAGGGGAGCCTCTGGGATAGGAATCTGTCCCTCCAGCATGTTCTATTTATTTCTGTGCTGAGGTTTAAGTCACTGGAACATGTAGTTCTGATGGATTTGGATTTCTTGAGGTGGAGCATGTCCATTAATTCTGGGTTGGACATGGCTTTATACATCAGGCACAGATTGTCTCTGAGTAGGCGGTAAGCAACTGAGTAGAGCTGGAGTTTCTTTAGCCTAACTGCATAGGGCATCTGTTTGAGTCCTTTGATCCTCTTGGTGAGGTACTTTTGTGGTCTTTCTAGTTGCAGCAGGTGTCGGGTGAGGTACATCCGAAATGGGGCATTGTATTCAATTATGGGCCTGATGAGTGATGAGTAGAGGGACACAATGACATCTCTTGATCTAGATGTGAACCCCTTCATGATAAGGTGGGCTATATAGAATGTCTTTCTAACCACTTTGGCAATGTGATTGTCAAAGGAAAGGTTGCAATCTACTTGGGTCCCCAAATCCCTAATTACTTCTTCCGTACTTAATGGATTAGCACCTATGTGGTAATTTGTGGGCACTTTGTTTTTCCCAAAGGGGATGACTATGCACTTTTTGGCATTTAACTTTAGGCCATGGCTCTGGCACCAGTTATCCGTCTCTGTGAGACCTTTACGGAGGCTGGTGAGTCGATTATGGCCCCCAGTTTGCAGTCATCTGCAAACTTTGTCAGCTATAGTCCTCCTGTGTTAGCCTGTACCTCAGAGAAATATATACCGAACAAGAGAGGTCCCAGGACTGAGCCTTGTGGGATGGCACTTGTAACTGGTCTAGAGTCTGACATGGCACCTGCAATTCTGACCATGTGGGTTCTATCCATAAGCCAGTTTGCAACCCATCTTGTGACATAGGGGTTGATATTTAAGCTGGTGAGCTTATTTATGATGTCCGAGTGGGGTATTGTGTCGATGGCTTTTGCAAGGTCAAGGTAGGCTGTGTGGACTACTTTCCCTTTGTCTATGGCCTTGGTGACTATTTCAAAGAAATTGACCAGGTTCAAGAGGCAAAATCTGCCCTTAACAAAGCCAAATTGGGTAGGATCCAGTGTTTGGAGGTTCTTAATGTCTTTGTTTATGAGTTCCATGATGATACGCTCCATAGCTTTGCAGACCAGGCTAGTTAGGCTTATAGGGCGATAGTTTCCAGCATCCGTTGTGGCACCACCTTTATGGAATGGGACCACTGTTGCTGTACGCCATTCATTGGGTACATATCCTGTTGTAAGGCTGAGACTGAACAGTGATTTTAAGTAAGGGTTCAGTTCTTCTTGGAGTTCATGTAAAATGCAGCCCGGGACACCATCCGGTCCCATTGATGCTGTGTTTTTGCTTTGGAGATGGCAGCTCTTACCTGTGCATCTGTGATGTCAGGGAGGCTACACTCTGTTGGGATAGTCATTTGCTCATTTGGGTGGGGGGGGGGGAGTTTACACTGAACCTGTCTGCCAGGATGTTGGCAATGTCTGTGGGTTCAGTGTATTTTTGTCATTTTGCACTATCTCAGAGCATATCTGGGAGTTTCCACCCAGGTTTCTGACATAACTAAAGAAAGCCTTGTGATTATCTTTAGTGTCTTGTGCAATTTTTCTTTTGAAGCTAGAATTAGATAATTTTATGAGGGATCGTAGTTTCTTGCTAGTACTGATTTGAGTTGCCTTCCCTTTCAGGGATTTTGCTCTATCATGTAGTAGCTTCCTCCTTCTGTTGTACAGCTTATTTATGGCTGGGGTCCACCAGACAGGTCTCCTGCCTTTGGAGGAGTGTGTCTTGGTTTTATTTGGGATAGCACGATCCATGCATTCCTGTAGGTATCCATAGAATGTGTTTGTAAAGGATTCTGCGGTTTGGGCCGTATTTTCCACTGGCCCTGGGGCTTTGAAGGATTCCACCTCGGTTTTGAGAAGTGGGAAGTTTGCTTTTGAGAAGTTTTAGACCGTGGTTTCCTTTGCTGGGGGTGGGGACGGTATATGGATGTCCATAGTGATTAATTTATGGCCAGATCTTACCAATGAGGGGTATACCTCTGGTATAGCACATAGAGTCCCCATGTTGGTGATGATCAGGTCCAATATGTTTCCCCCTCTTGTGGGAGTGGTGACCAGTTGTTCCATAGCATTTGAGTTTATAAATTCTAAAAAACGTTGGGCTAGGGTGTTGGGGCTTGAGTAGTGCTCCCAGTCTATGTTTGGGTAGTTAAAGTCACCCAATATAATGGTGTTTGGAGAGACCTTCATATTCTCCAGTGTCTTCAGGAAAGCTGAGTGGGGTTCCTGAGTTTGGGTGGGTGGTCTGTAGCAGGCTACAAACTGGAAGGCAGTTTTGCCCACTGTTAGTTGCACATGGATGGTCTCAGATGCTTCGTGCAGTGCCACTAGCCTGGAGGTATGGGATTCTTTGATGAATATGGATGCTCCCCCTCCTCTTGTGGTTCGGTCCAAGTTTTGGGGCCGAAAAGCATGGTATGAGGTATAGCCTGGTAGTGCTGGGGTGCTCTCGGGAGCCTTGAACCAGGTTTCTGTTACTGCACAGATATCGATATTCTCCATACTGAGGAGAGCCTCGAGTGCATGCATCTTGAGGTTTAGACTTCTGGCGTTGAGCAGCATTACCCTTAGTTTCTTTTTCCTTGTGTTGTCTAAGGAGGTGGTTTGTCTTTTGAGCCTTGTCTAAAAAAGGCACTATTGGGGTGGAAAGAGCCTTGGCCAGTATTCGAAAACCCAGGGGTGACAGGTGCAAGCTGTCCCTAGCCAAGCAATGTGGCTTGTCAAGCATGTCATCCCAGGCTGACAGACACTGGATCCCCTCTGAGTGACACCAATACTTTAGCCAATTGTTGAAATTGATCATTTTGTCTTTATACTGTGGTATCATTCTTGGTGAGGGTAAGATGCTACTCAAGGTCAGGGTTATACCGGCCTGAGCCACATGATCAGAGAGCTCCTCTATGTCTCTTTTCATGTAATCCAGGGAGGTACATCTCAGGTCATTCACACCAGCATGGACAATGACGGAGTCATATTTGTACTTGTTTTGGAGTGACCTGAGTGCTTGTGTTATGTGGCGGATCCTGGCACCCGACAGGCAGCTTACAGTGACCTTCTCCTTGTTCAGCCTGGTGAGAGGGATGCCAGTGTGTCTGACAATAGAGTCACCTATTACAAGTGTATTAGGTGTGTTGTTTAGCCTTAAGGGCTGTGACTGTGTGGCACACTGACTTTGTGAACTATGTGATACATGGGTATTGTTGTGGGGTAGCAGTTGCTTGGATGTCTGCTTTGGAGGTCTCTATTGCTTGGGCAGATTTTTATTTAGAGCCTCCGTGTATGTTTTTGTGTGTTTATGTGTTTGGTTTGCTGTTGCAATAGGTCTATGTGAGACTGGATTTGTGGTGTGTGTGATTACCATCTCCTCCAGAATGACCATGCCAGTACTATGTTGAGAGTGCTCAGCCTCCAGTTTGGCTATATAGTTGCATCTCTCACATATATTTGAGCTTGCTGGGAAGAGGAGAGGGTGGTCTGTGTACATAAGGCGGTTGTAACATTGCCTCGAGATTCCCATATTCACCAGCTGGACTGGAGAGTAAACCTGAAACTGACTTTTGGACATGCCAGAATAGTGTAAGGAATTACTTTTTGGCTTGATCAAAAAGATCCAATAGGGAGCCAAGTACTTAAAGGGAGTATAAGAGGGTGTAGTGCTTTAGTTTATTAGTGCTTACTTATAAGACACTTATGCTAGCTACTGCTGGGTTTTAGAAGGAAAATAGAGTGCTTACTTTGAGATTTGGAACAGTTCTAAGGGAAAAAGTGAAGAGCAGACTTTGTGGAGCCAGGAATACTTTAAACCTGATTAAGCGGTGCTGCCCAATGCTGCGCTATGCGCAAAAATGCGCAAAAGAGGGTTTTAAGAGAGGGGGATCAAGGAGTTTGGAATTGACCCAAAATGGCCAATAAAACTACAGTTTCTAGGCAGTAACCACTCCCACAGGGGCAGGCAGGCTGTTCAGTGTTTACCACTGCCACTGATGAACACAGAGACTTCCCTTTAGCCCAAGCTTCCTCCAAGAAACTTACAAACAGTTCAGAACAGCACATCTGTAACTAAACTGTTTTTTTAATTTCAGAAAGTGGGAAAAAAGCAAGTTTTTTTTGTTTTTTTTTTTTTGTTCTCACGTTAAAGAGGGCAAAGAACCGGCAATGGTGGATGTCATGGTCTGGGCCTAAACAAGTGATGCAGCATGAATGGAAGTTTCGGTGTGGGATCTACATTCCACAGGTGAGACAATTATTAACTTTTTTGGACATCGGTTAGGGCAAGAAAAAGGGATCCCCAATGGGATACTTAGCTTTAGACATTTTCAGCTGTAATTCGAACTTTGGTAGGGAACGACCGGCACACTTGTGAACTGCTTCTGCTATGGGCTCCATGGCAAGAAAGACTGATGTAATGGCATCGGCTGCCTTGCTTTATAGCAGTGACGACCTGATGCCAGTCAGCAAGTGACAGCACCCAATGCAGAAAAACATTGACTCTGGTATTTGGGCCAATTGAGGGCTACCTCAGCAGGGAAAACCCACAGGTGATGACCACAACAGTGAAACATGAAGAACATCTAACCAAAGCCCAGCAATGTTATGACAACATTTCCAAGTATACATCCGACCTAAAAATTTAACCTCTCAATACATAGAACTGAATCTGTTAAAGCAGACAGACCTCTCACACCTCCTTGTCCTCTCTCAAGTAACAACAGCATATAAAATACTATTTTACCCTTTCAGTGTGCCAACCCTCTCCTCAGTTCTATCCTTTCAGAGTGCCAGCCCTCTCCCCAATTCTACCCTTTCAGTGTGCCAACCCTCTCCTCATTTCTATCCTTTCAGAGTGCTAGCCCTCTCCCCAATTCTACCCTTTCAGAGTGACAATTCTCTCCCCAGTTCTGCTCTTTCAGAGTGCAGCTTTCTCCTCAATTCTACCCAGAGTGTCAGCCCTCTCCTCACTTCTACCCATTCAGAGTGCTAGCCCTCTCCCCAGTTCTACCTCTTCAGAGTGGCAGCCCTCTCCCCAGCTCTACCCTTTCAGAGTGACAGCCCTTTCTCCAGTTCTTTCCTGATATATTACACCTAGAAACCCAATATCCAGTTACCAGTGTCTCATAAAAACTAAAATAAATCAAACAGCTCATGTGGAGATTCCTTATAGTGTGTTAAAATAACAACAACTTTAAACAATATTTCCATAAACATTAGACAAACTTCAAATCTAAACTCAAGGATTAGTTGAGATAATCACGTCTGTGATACTTTGCAAACGTTCTGTCCTACCTACATTTGTACCTACAAACTAAAAATGTTTACTCTTAATGTCACTACTTACAAATAATACCTTGACTAAATGAACTTAATTTCAGAACAGTTAAATGCATACTAGCTTAATGTATTACTATAAATGTTACCTTGTGCTTCTAACCTTTGTATATACAATCACCTAATGCTTATATGTATGTTGTCTATACTATTTAGATTGTCCCCAGGCCTTCATTGAAAATGGGTAGGTACCACCAAGCCAGAATGTCTTGGTACACAAAGACAAATAAATAATATAATACCGCCCCCCCTCAACACACACACACACACACACACACACACACACACACACACACACACACACACACACACACACACACACACACTCCTAGCAAATTGCTTGGCCTCCCATGGCTTGACATTAGTAAACTGCATATATATCTCTCAACTGTCAAGACTGTGAGGGTACCTCTAATTTATTTTTTCGTACTCAAACTTTTTCTCCATTCCTCCTAATACTGGAAATTATTTTAAGTTCTAGGTTAACAGTGCAAGCAATTAAAACTGATCTTAATTAGTGGATGTTTCCCAAATTTATTTTTGCTTGTTTCAAACCATGAAGGCAAACGTTCAGAGGTATAATCCCTAACCCTAACAGAAAAACTCACTCTAACTCACTAAATGTACATTTCCCCTCTTAGTCTCTAAACTTAAATTCTCCAGTTGTTCCCTAACCCTAACACCCCCTCTTGTTCTCTAAACTTGAATACCCTAACCCTAAACACATCACCTGTTCCCTAAATTTGAATTCCCTGATCTCACCCTAAATCTAAACATACATTCTCTGATCACTTCCTAATGCTAAATTCCCTTCCCTCTCAATAAAACAGAAACCCCAAATCTAAATTTCCCTCCTGTTCCATAAACCTAAATTCACTGATCACTGCTAAGCCAAACCACACCCCCTACTCCTAAACCAAATAGCTGAGGTTACGCTCCCTCTCAATTCAGCCCTACAGCTGTTGTACTTACCTTACTCAAACTTAAATAGATACCTGAGTGATAGCTAGCAACTCTGCTCCTTTCCCATAACAGCTGAACTTTGCTCAAACACATAGTGAAATTCACTCTCAAGTGGCAGCCCATAACAGCTAATACATGGATAGAGAGACAAGATCCCAACTCCAAGACGGTAGTTTGCAAGCAGCTGAGACTTGAGCAGATAAAGCAGATTCTGCTCAAGTTCTGTTAAGTATCCTGCAGTTTAATCAAAATCCTTACTCAAAAAAAAAAAAAAAAAAAAGGGTGATTATTTTCTAAATAGGAAAGACATTGTTTCCCCTAATTTTTCACACTGAGTAACAGTCATGGCTTTGTACCATTATATTCCCATTATATATATTGTGTTCATATTTAAAAAAAAAAGGATTCTGTTTCCTGGACTGGATCTGCTGGCCATCACTTTGTAATAGCTTGCCTACTACTGTTTTTATTTTGGCTAGTTATTTGTGTATCATTTTTGCTGTACCACACCTTAGATGGTTTGGTCCCTAATGGAATGATGCCACTGCTGATCGCATTATTTTCCATACACTGTATTTACAATATTTCCTGCTTACTTAAGAAAGGTCTATCAGTATCAATAGAAAACACCAAAGAAGGAACTCTTACATGGAAATGCACATTTTAAAGCTTCATAATGCACATCAAGGTTGGTTGCCAAGCACATTGTGATAACAACCAAGAGCTAATGTGTTACTTCAACAGGATTAACTAAAAATTGGCACCACAGTTAACTTAAGGGAACACAGAAGTCTATCTGTTAATTTTCTAAACTGTTTAACCTGATGAGAGTCACAGTGGTAGCAAGCTGACCAGGATATACAAAACTTCTCTATCCCCATAAACTATCTTCAAATACTGAGGCACTTCCAAACCACCTGAGATATAAAAATCTCTTTCATTATGTTCAGGGTCCACCCAAGCACACCTCTCAACTGTCCAAATTTTCACAGAATGTCCAGATTTTTGCCTCATATATTTGGTCATATTTTGGTTTTCTGGCAAATTATTGGCAAGTCATTGAAGATTGAAGTCAGAAAATAATGAGAGACATTTGAGTTTCAGACTCCACACTCCTCAGAAAATTCATGCTAATGCAAATCCTGTTATTCTATCAACTTTCTACATTTGTAAGAGCAATATTTAAAAAAGGGCCCTATTTTTTGGCCTTTATCTCCCTATTATTTCTGGCTTTCTTTAGATTTATTGCTGTAAGAATTTGAGATGTATGCACCCTAGAAACTCCTCCAACTGAGCTCTACCTAGTGCACCTTCTATGGGAGCTGTGCATAGCCTAAGAGGAATCTTTGCTAATTGTCCAAACCACCTAAACTGACTCCTCTCAATACAGAGTAGCAGATGCTCTTCTCTAAGATTTTCCCTGTCATTGACATTGTTCCCAGTAACCACAGGCTATCAGTGGTCAGTGGTCTTATCCTTTCCATTATCACCCAAAGTTCGTGGCCACAGGTGATGGCAGGGACACAGTCTGATCAGTAAACTGAGAGCATCATCCTAGGACAAAGCTCCCACTTCAGCACAACATCCCATCATAATGCCTGCTGTACTGCTATTACTGCACCCCTCTGCTGTTCAGTCTCCTGATATCCCCTACCCTCAGTCATGAACAAGACATCAAGGTACATTAAATTACTTTGAGGTAGGTAGTCCTGTCACTTGCAGAGAGCAATCTACTCTTTTCATGGACAGAATCATGACATTGGATTCACAAGTATTTATTCTCATGCAACCTGCTTCAGTTGTACAAGACGCTTCCCCAGCAGGACGTAATACACCCTATACCACCTCACTGGCACATTCAATAACCCAAGAAATAACAAAATAGAAGCATAATTAGAGTCTGTCTGCTGAATGGACATATAATCCCACCCATGGGTATCAATTTATATCTAACACAGAAAGGCTATCAGCTCAAAATCTATGAGAAAAAATATGTTTTAACTTTATAATAATCCAAACAATCAGATTCAGATATTTTTTGACAAAACATACATTTCATTACCAATGAGATTACACACCCTTTCAAATTCCTGAATAAATCAGTTAAGGTAATTCCCTCTTTATACTGCAGAAGCAATTTAGCACTGACCTCAGCATCTAGAGCTCAATTTTGACTCCATTACGTACGTGTCCTTGGCCTGCTGTTAGCAGCTCTTTCTCATGTTGGAGCTCCTTCTCTTTCTCCCCCTTCTCTGTGGAGATTCGGCTGCTCTCTGCTGTTGCTCTCTTTGTACTTCAGTCTGCTTTCGAGACATCTCATTTCTATGTTTACTTCCATTTTTTATTTATTTATTTATTTTTTATTTCTGAGATCACACAGGGATTGAGTGAGTTGCTTTTCTGCATTCTCTGTACTTACAGTGACTAGCAGGCAACCTCCAGGTCCGTTGGACTGTGTTTTAGCTTCCCCAAAGAAACTTATGATCTCATTCTTAGTCTTACCAGCAGGCTGGACTCTGCTTAGTCTGTATTCTGCAGTCACCTGTGATACTGACATTTTTTTATTACTTCAAGAAGCTCATTTTTTTCTGTTTCCTAGCTACATTGTCTGAAAAAAAAAACTACTCTGCACAATATACGTAGTATATTCATTTGTCACTTTTGTCTATATGACTACACACACTTTCTGGTGACAAAACAGTTTTGCCAGCTAAACAAGTTGAATCACAATATCTTCACCTCTTGTAATAAACAGGGATATAATCCCATGTACTGCCACTGAGTTATATGTATTGGGCAATAAATCAAAAAAGTGCAGATAGGGAATTCCAGTTTAAATTGTACCAATTTTATTCCCAGTCCAAAACACGAAGACACACTAGTTCAACAACAACATGAACGCCAATTAATATCCACAAGCGTTTTCGTCTTGTACTATAGACTTCATCAGATGAATGACAAATCCGTTAGTGACCTATATATATAGTGCCATTAATTACGTAGTCAATTAATCAATATATAATAAAGCTAGCCTTTAGGTAAATAAAAACACTTAAAACCAAATTCTCATTTAAAGTTATCATAAAAAGACCATTCAAAAAATGTATATCCATTATAAATTACATTAAAAATTATAAAAGTACCCTATTCATAATTTCCCAAGTTATAAACATTTTGTTGTTTTAAAAAATAATTCATTTAATATATTTAAAAAATATGATAAAATAAAATTCATTCTTAACCCAGCACTATTGTCTCCAAGTTAGTTACTGCCATCTCATGGCGGCTCTAGGTAATGCCTATTTCATCTTTACAATTTGGCAGACCTTAATTTTAATAAGGGTTTGATGAAAATAAATTCATTTAAACCAGGGGGGTGGTCTGCTTGTAGGGATACCTGCCACCATAATTCCCTGAATTCTATCGTATCCTCCCAAGGACCACCTCTAATATTGGTTTTAATTTGTTCTAAAACCATAAATCCAAAAATAGCTTCTGGGCAATTTTTAGAATGCTTAAAAAGTGCATTAGTTTCTTTATTAACTGAAATTTCATATATATGCTCATATATCCTTCTTTTAAGCATTCTTTCAGTTTTTCCAATATATACATTTTTTGAATGGTCTTTTTATGATAACTATAAATGAGAATTTGGTTTTAAGTGTTTTTATTTACCTAAAGGCTAGCTTTATTATATATTGATTAATTGACTACGTAATTAATGGCACTATATATATAGGTCACTAACGGATTTGTCATTCATCTGATGAAGTCTATAGTACAAGATGAAAACGCTTGTGGATATTAATTGGCGTTCATGTTGTTGTTGAAATAGTGTGTCTTCGTGTTTTGGACTTGGATTAAAATTGGTACGATTTAAACCGAAATTCCCTATCTGCACTTTTTTGATTTATTGGTTTGGTTTGTGCAGAAGTTTGCAGTATTTTTTCTTTATTTGGTCTTTTTTACTGTGGGAGAGATGGAGGCGATTGTACCTGGTGAATCCAGAGGGACGGAGGAATTGGGCCAAAGTCGGAAGCTTATTGGACAACTCACCGAACTGATAGATTTGTTAACCCCTTTAAGCCAATCCCTGGTGGGGATTTACCAGAATTTGGCTCCACATCACTTTGTAGGAAGCGGAAGTAATCCTTTGCACCACGATGACCAGAGGGAGCTTATTGGCATTTTGGAAGACGCCGGCGACCCTAGAGAGACGAGCAGTCCAACGTTTAATCCAGCTAATACTCCGGGAGTTTTTCAAATCGGTGCAAATGGGTCTACTAAAAGTGGAGAAACGAACCCTGAAAAGGGAACGACTAGATGTGACGCTAGAGCTAAAACAAAAGGTACTGTACACAATTTTCCCAATAAGGGGGCTATGGATATTAAAGACTGGCTCAATGTGAAATATTCTTTCAAAACTAATGCTGATCCAAGCAAAACTGTTGGTGGTGGGGACTCATACAAGACAAAACTGGATAACGTTTATAAGTTGATGGTTAAATACAGAGCATATTGTATTGAAAATGAGTACTTGAATGAATGTATTCAAAGGGAAATAGTACCAAAAGGATTACGGCTATACAAATTTCCCAATAACGTAACAAGAGATTCTGAAATGTATAATGAACTGATTGAATTATTTAATAAATGTGGTCTTGACATGCTTAGACTTATAATAAGGGATAATATTACATGTCAAGAAGTACTTCAGGAAGAAATTAATGAAATAGACCGACAAATTAAGGAAGATTTAATTTTTACTACTGAGGAAGAAAAAACTAATTATTTTAAGATAAGAGATGAAATTGACAAAAAATGTAGTGACCTGATTAATAGGAAAATGAATAAACTACAAAGAGATATACAAGATTATAAAAACAAAACAAGTTACCCTAAGCCTCGTTATAGCAATTATAATAAACCCAGCTATGAACCATCTGGGGTTGAAAACGAAATGAATGAACTACCCTTACATGATGAAATACATAACTATGATAGAGATTACCCCCCTCTTCGTAGATCAGAGAGATTGTTGAATAGAAACAATACCCATGAAACAAATTTTCAGAGGAACGGGGGGAGAATGGGGAGGGGAAGGGGAGATTTTAAGGAATCACCACCCAGACCACCACCCCCCCGTTAATAACACAGATGTTGTAGTGGAAGGAAACAAGTATACCTTTAATAATTTCACTATATATAATTTCAGTAACGTAGAAATCAAAAAGGAAAATTTTTTATTATTTTCAAAAGGTTTTAAATTTATGCCTTATAAAAAAGGAGATGTTACTAGAGGTTTATTAGATATCAAACTTTTTTTGAGGAAAGTTAATTTAAATATCTTGTTTTCCGACAACCAAGACAAAGATGGGGGAGAATTAAGGAGGAAAAGTATTTTCAACCCTCCAATACTTCCCCAACTGAAAAATCTAGAAAAGGTATTAGAAATGGAAATAAGAAAAGAATATAATAAAATGGGTTTCAAAGACAACATAAGTAAGGAAGAAAAACAAATTCTTTATGAAATAAAAAGAGACTCTAACCTTAGAGTTATGAAACCAGATAAAGGGGGTGGTGTTGTATTTAAGGATAATATATTATATGAGAGCAAAATGCATACCCTCCTATGGGACGACAATAGATATACCAACATTTCTCTTAATGAGACTAATATAGCATATAACAAAATAGATATTAGTATTAATGAAATGTTTTATGAGGGATTAATTGACCAAGGAACTTATAAATACTTGAAAGTAGAGAAACCAAAAATATCTACAATATTTGGCATACCCAAAACACATAAATGTGAAAGAGAGCCCCCATTTAGACCAATTGTGGCAGCAGAAGGGTCCAAAACATATCCTTTGGCAAAATATGTAGATAACAAGCTCAAGAAACTTTGGACATCTAAAAAAACAGTATTAAAGGATTCCTGGGACTTGTTAAAAGAAGTCTCAGATGAATTAAATCATGAAAACCTGTTATTTGTTACTATAGATATTATCGACCTATTTTCCTCGATACCACATAAAGAAGGGATGGAAATGCTAGAAGAAATTATATATGAAGATAACACCTTAACACAAAATGAAAAATTAGTTAGCATTTGGTTAATGGATCTAATTTTAAAGAATAATTTTCTGTTTTTTAATGGAGAATTCTATCAACAAACACAAGGGGTAGCTATGGGAGCTGCCTGCGCCCCTACTTACGCCAATCTGGTTCTTATCAAATGGGAAGAGAAATACATTTTTAATTCCGAATTCAACAATTGTTGGACACTATACCGTAGATTCCTTGATGATATAGCAAGTTTTTGGATATCCGGAATAGACAAGTTGAATGATTTTATGGTATATAGTAACAACACAACTAACTTTTTAAAATTTACACATAAAATTTCTGATTATAATTTAATTTATTTAGATATAGAAATTTATAAGAAAGACACGCATTTTGAAAGTAGAGTATTTAGGAAACCTACATTCTGCAATTCCTTCTTACATTATGAAAGTGCTCACCCAAAACACTGTAAGAAAAATATAGTTAAAGGACAATTTGTAAGAGGGAGCAGAATGACTAGTCTTAATCAAGATTTTATTATTGAATGTGATTTATTACAAAACATGTTTTTAGAAAGAGGGTACCCATTTGATTTTGTAAGCCAGATAAGAAAAGATGTGGAGGAGGGGAGATTAATTAAATTTCAACCCATTATAAATAACAAAGGGAAACCCCTTGAACTAAACAAAGAGATAAATGGTGAAAATTATGGACAAACTTTAATTTTGGAATATAACGGTATTAACAACTTTGTAAAAAAGTTATTTTTAAAAGAGTGGCAAAAGTTTATGGCCATTACTGATTTAGACATTTTAAAGATGATACCACAGAAAATTACGTATAAAAATTCAATTAATATGAAAGGTATACTGGAAAATAAACGGGGAGGGCCACAGAATAAAGGAAGAAAAGGTACCTTTAAATGTGGCTGATGCAAACAATGCCCTTATATCCTTAATACAGACAAATATTATTTGGAAAGTAGAAGAAGATGGGTTTATAGTACAGATTATCACAACTGTGATTCCAGAGGAATAATTTATCTAGCAGTGTGTAAAAAATGTGGTTCTTTCTATATTGGAAAAACTGAAAGAATGCTTAAAAGAAGGATATATGAGCATATATATGAAATTTCAGTTAATAAAGAAACTAATGCACTTTTTAAGCATTCTAAAAATTGCCCAGAAGCTATTTTTGGATTTATGGTTTTAGAACAAATTAAAACCAATATTAGAGGTGGTCCTTGGGAGGATACGATAGAATTCAGGGAATTATGGTGTCCGGTATCCCTACAAGCAGACCACCCCACTGGTTTAAATTAATTTATTTCCATCAAACCCTTATTAAAATTAAGGTCTGCCAAATTGTAAACATGAAATAGGCATTACCTAGAGCCGCTATGAGATGGCAGTAACTAACTTGGAGACAATAGTGCTGGGTTTAGAATGAATTTTATTTTATCATATTTTTTAAATATATTAAATGAATTATTTTTTTAAAAAAACGAAATGTTTATAACTTGGGAAATTATGAATAGGGTACTTTTTAAATTTTTAATGTAATTTATAATGGATATACATTTTTGAATGGTCTTTTTATGATAACTATAAATGAGAATTTGGTTTTAAGTGTTTTTATTTACCTAAAGGCTAGCTTTATTATATATTGATTAATTGACTACGTAATTAATGGCACTATATATATAGGTCACTAACGGATTTGTCATTCATCTGATGAAGTCTATAGTACAAGACGAAAACGCTTGTGGATATTAATTGGCGTTCATGTTGTTGTTGAAATAGTGTATCTTCGTGTTTTGGACTTGGAATAAAATTGGTACGATTTAAACCGGAATGCCCTATCTGCACGTTTTTGATTTATTGGTTTGGTTTGTGCAAAAGTTTGCAGTATTTTTTCTTTATTATGTATTGGACAATGCTATGGTCTCACAATCTACCAAAATGCTACCAATTAATATGTAATAGTATGGCCTATAATTCCATATCACTGACAACCAAATGATATACGAGGGATGACTAGCCTTAAGATTACATGGAAAATGCATGCTGGGGAGGCAATGGACATAGCTGAAACTTTGCAACATATGAAAGGTAAACACTGCTGCAGTGTGTACTGGGGAAACAGTGGATATAACTGATATCCTGCAAATAATGTTTGTCAAACATTGCAGTGTACTGGGGATGCAGTGGGCATAATAGATGTCCAGCAGATAATGTCTGGCAAACATTGCACAGAGAAAGATAACAACACTCTCAGTCTAGCAAAAGCACATGTAATGGAAGTCACAGCTGAGTTTTGTGCATGCACTGGATAAATATGACAGTGAGGCAAACGCATTGCCAATGCTCAGAGTGTCTACACAGTCTCTGACACTGGCACAGTTTGATTACTCTGGATCTCAAAAACAGTTACAAATATTCATATGTCATGAGTCTTTATGTTTGTCATAAGTAACTGCCTGAAAGATCCTATAATGGATACTTGCAGAGGCATTTGGAGTCTCAGTGTGACAACCTCCAGAAGATTAAGATTAGATGCAGGTATGTTACAGGTGCAGCTCCACTTTGCACAACCTTTGTGTGACCTTTCTATGACTCCTTCCAACAGATTTATGTAGCATTCCTACTACAACAGATAGATCTGCTTTTGGATGACCCACTTCAGACAGTGCTGGTTTTTAAGCTGCAATGTCTCTGAGTTAGACAACTACTAATTTACACCAAGGTCACAGTGAAGATGTTCCACTTTCATACATCCCAAGTGCACACTGCTGGCCAATATCCTCAACTCCCCCACCCCATGTTCCCCAACTCTTTATGCTGAAGGCCCCTAGTCTTTATATTTACCTCTCCTAACTTGTCACATGTCTCCAATGGGCTTATTTGCCAAACTGTTTCTTAGGGAACTTACCATGCCAGAGTTCAAGACTAACCCGCAGCTTTGCCTTTACTTTGCATTATTAACTGCTTACAAGCTGGTCTCGTCTGTACTAGTAGACTCTGAATATTAATATGGTATACCTCTGATGGGCACCAGTTTAATTGTAATTGAGTTTACCAAGAACCAAACAGCAACTGGCAGCCACTAAGTCAATAAAGGTCCATCCTCACCACAATCAGTTCACATAAATTCCACTTCCACAATGCAAAAAACATAAAAGCACAGTCTTTTATTGCAAACTGCACAGATTTAGTGCTTTCGTCTCATAACATGAAACTTCATCAGAATAACTCATTTAAAAACACTCCCTCTTTTATATCAGTCGTACAATGCCCATTGGATCACATTTTAATTAATATTACATCAGACATATAATTAAAACATCCCCACATCTTAAAGAACCCTCACCTACATTAAATAACCCCATATTAAACTAGTTTTAAAATTGCACATAATATATATTGAATACAAGAAAATGTGTATATACATAAAAATAAAGGCAAGCATATTATTTACAAAACAATTACCCATGTTCCTAACTTATATATTATATTTTCGTCCTCATTTTTAAAGCTGGTATAATGGATAAATGGTCATTCAAACCAGATCTGGTGCAGGCATCCAACTGCATTTGCCAAATTAACTCACTTAACTCTAACAGAGTTTCCCAGTCACTTCCCCTATCTGAGGGTCTGACCTGGTCAATAACCCAAAATTTAAATGTAGCTCCATCATACTCCTGTGTATGTCTATAGAGTGCATTTGTATCTTTTTTCCTACCAATATCATAGATATGTTCATACACTCTGTATTTTAAGTTTTGTTCCATTTTACCTATGTAATAAGACAAGCATTTTTGACAACATGCTAAATAAATCACCCCTTTTGTCTGACAGGTATAATATCCCTTTGCTATCATACTATAATTGTTATTTAAACTAGGTATACATAGCTCACTCAGATTAGCTGGCGACAACACCCACAGGCATAGGTCTCTATCTTTTTTCTAGCCCTAGTACTATTGTACTGCTGTTGTTGTCTACTTTCTCTCTCAAATACATTTTTCAAATTAGCTCCTCTCCTGTAATTGAATTTTATGGGTACCTGAAAAAAATTTAAACTATTGGGCATAATTTTAAATATACTCCAGTACTTTTGAACAATTTTCCTTATCCTACTTGTATCTTGATTATATCTCATAACAAAATAATGCCCATTCTGTCCTTCATTAGTACTTGAGGGAACTTCGCATACATTTTCTATAGTCCCACTACCAACATGATGGTCACCATTTAATAAAGGAACATATTTTGTATCCTACCCCTCTGTAATTTCATCTTTAATAGTTTGTATTAATTCAGTTGGATACTTCATATACTCAAATAATTTAGCAATAAAATCATTTTTTTCCATAAAATCTTCCCTTCTTGATGTCATTCAGGCCCCATGGACCATCTGTCCCTTAATAATATTCTTCTTTAAATACTGTGGGTGATTACTATCAAAGTGCATGTATGTATTAGAAAAATACTTTTTGCTATATATTCTAGATAGTAATCTCTGATTGGTAATATCCTTATATAACTTGACATCCAAATAATCCACCTCTATCTCCCCTATTTGATGGGCAAACTTTAAAAATATGTTGTGGACTCAATATAATTAATAAATAGAGATATACTATCAACAGGCCCTTTCCATAGCACTAATATGTCGTCCAAGAAATGAAAATATCCCTTAATGTATTGCCAGTAATTGGAAGTGAATACATAATGTTTCTCCCAACATAACATAATAATATTGGTATACACAAGGGCACATGAGGGCCCCATAGCAACTCCTTCAAGTTACTTATAGTATTCACCCTGGAAATACAAAAAATTATTCTTAAGTATAATTTCCATGTTCTCAATTACTATCCACAGGTCATTAGCTGTCAAAAAACCCATCTCAATAAGCATTTCTTCAAACCATCTGAAACCCAAACCCTGGGGGATGACTGAAAATAAATCTCTAACGTCAATAGTCACAAAGCAGAATTCATCAAATCCTATACTATTAATTTTCCGTAAGAGATCCCAGGAATCAATTAATATGTGGTCATACAAAACATAAAAGGGTTTCACTTTTTCATCCACAAATACCCCTAATGGTTGTCTTCAACCCCCCAGATGAAATAATAGGTCTAAGGGGTGGATTGTTAGCATCTTTGTGTGTTTTTGGCATTCCAAAAATACCTGGTATAATAGGTTTTTTAACCATAAAGAAATTATACAGATCACATTTAATAGCCCCTTGCATAAAATTATCCTCCTATATCCAGTCTATATGTCTGTAGGCCACATCTGTTTCACCTTGAAATACCTGTGAGTATCTCCCATCGATATTTAATAATTCCATCATTTTTTACCACTGTAATTAACCTACTTCATCAGCACCACCCCACCCCCTTTATCTGGTTTCACTATTCTAATATCAGGGTTAAAAACCAAAGAATGTAAAATAGCTTGCTTCTCTTTTGTTAAATTGCCTTTGTACCACCTCTTGGTACTCATCAACTTTTTAACTTCACTTTCAACAAGTACACCAAAATTACTAAGTACAGGGTGTAGGTTTGGATTTATAATGCTTTTTATGTAACCTACCTCTAGTGGTTCCAGCACATCCTTCTGAGAACATTTCTTTAAAATTCAAATTCCTTAAAAACATTTTAATGTCCAAAAGGGTCTCACTGTATTTTCCTTTTCTAGCAGGAACAAAATTAAATCCCTTTTCAAAAAGTTCAAAGTGTATTTTCTGTAGGGGAATGTCAGTATAATTAAATATATGGAAATCATTATGAGTATAAATGTACCCTACATTCTCAATATCTTCAGAATCTTGTCTAAAATTCACTATTTCATTAAACTCATCACCCCCTCCCCCATTTCTCCTACCACACCATGAATTATCGGTTCCCAATTACATCCACGAAGATGCACTTAACCAAATACATAAACACCGGCACGTCTCCATTGAACCATGGAAACACTGATCGTCCTGGAGCGCAAAATCCGAAACGTCGAATTGTCATGGTTGGCCCTTCCGTGGTATAGCTCCGTAAGGTAAGTGTGTGATAGTTACGGACCTTAGGATTAGGGTGCGGGTTAAGGTAAGTGCATAGATGGTAATGTATGTGAGATTTAGTGTAGGGTTAGATGTAGGGTTTTGTTACGTGTATGTGTGTGGATTATTTATTTTGTTTGGGTATAGCTTGTTAAGGTAAATGTGCGATAGTTACGGACCGTACAGTTAGGGTGCGGGTTAAGGTAAGTGAATAGATGGCGGTATATGCAAGATGTAGCATAGGGTTAGAAGTAAGGTTTAGTTTAGGGTTAGAAGTAGGGTTTTGGTTGGTGTATGTATGTGTTTGTTTAGTTTGGGTAGGTAGTATGTAGCGGGCGGTGGGGTGGGACAACTATGATAGTTCTAGCTTTTGAATTTCACAGTTTAGAGCATTCAGTGTATTCGCAGTTAGCAGAATATGTGTCGGCGTTTTTGTATTCGGTTATTAGGGCTTTCGAGCTTGCAATATACACCCGAATTATCTCATATTCCACTGTCCCCTGTGAAATCTGCTGTAATTGTTGTTGGTTCCCCATAGCTGGGTAACTTGAACATACAATGGTTGTACTTCCATATTCTGTATTCTCGGGGATCTCCTCGGGGGTGGTTTCTCTAAAGGGGGGGGGGGGCTCTATGATTATTCCCATTATACCCATAAGCATTGTCCCCATTGTTTCTCTGTACATTTCTTTCTCTTTTATTTTGTGGCCAAAACATAGAGTATGCATACCCATCCTGATATTCTTTAGCATCTCTCTTTAGTTTATTTTGTTTTCTCTCATAATTTTTTGTCATATCTTTATCTACATCATGTAATACACAAAAATATTTATCTTTGTATTCGTTAATGGCAAATAACAAATGATCCTGTATTTTTTTATTTAATTCACTTATTTCAGTCATCTCACTCATTTGTTTTTCATTTTCTACAATAATCCGCATAATTTCTAACCCACAATTATTTAAAATATCTACAATTTTGTCAAACATTTCAGAACCATTCCTTACATTATTTGGGAATTTACCAAGTCTTAGCCCCTAGGCACATGCTTAGAGGCTATACATTCCCTTAAAAACCAATTGTCTAACATACGACTTTTATATTTAATCAACACATCTTTCAATTTATATACCATACCTTGGTATGACCTGTTAGAGTCCATAGGTTCTTGTCTGTCTTTAATAAAGTCCATACACTTCACCCAGTCATTAAAATGTAGGTTCGAATATGCTGAAAAATGGTTAGAAATGTCCAAAACACCATCATTTCCCTGTCTCTGTCTGTTAGAATTACTCGCATTTAAGTTGGGTAAGGATGCCATGGATCCACATGCCGTTCGACCTCCCAAAACTGAAAATGATTTCACTGCTCCTTATCCTGGCTGATAACATGGAATAGAAGCCTCCAAGTTAGTATTCTCAGTTTCACCAGAAGAAAATAATTGTACAAGCCTAGATAATTTGCCCAAAAGGGTATTTTGTCCAGAAGGAGGGAAAGGACTCCCTCGGTCGTCACTCACTGCCATGTTCACCCAAATAAATACAAAAAACACACAAATTGGATGAATCTGCTGAATAATATCCAAAACAAGTTTACCAAGAACCAAACAGCAACCGGCAGCAGCTCAGTCAATAAAGGTCCCTCCTCACCACAAGCAGTTCACATAAATTGCACTTCCACAATGCAAAAAAACGTAAAAGCACAGTCTTTTATTGCAAACTCCAAGCGATTTAGTGCTTTCATCTCAATTACAAATATTCATATGTCATGAGTCTTTATGTTTGCCATAAGTAACTGCCTGAAAGATCCTAAGATGGATACTTGCAGAGGCATTTTGAGTCTCAGTGTGACAACATCCAGAAGATTCAGATTAGATGCAGGTGTATTACAGGTGCAGCTCCACTTTGCACAACCTTTGTGTGATCTTCCTATGACTTCTTCCAATGGATTTCTGTAGCATTCCTACTACAACAGATAGATCTGCTTTTAGATGGCCCACTTTAGACAGTGCTGGTTTTTAAGCTGCAATGTCTACGAGTTAGACAACTACTAATTTACACCAAGGTCACAGTGAAGATGGTCCACTTTCATACATCCCAAGTGCACACTGCTGGCCTTTATCCTCAACTCCCCCACCCCATGTTCCCCAACTCTGCTGAAGGCCCCTAGTCTTTATATTTACCTCACCTAACTTGTCACATGTCTCCAATGGGCTTATTTGCCAAACTGTTTCTTAGGAAACTTACCATGCCAGAGTTCAAGACTAGCCCACAGCTTTGCCTTTACTTTGCATTATTAACTGCTTACAAGCTGGTCTCGTCTGCACTAGTAGACTCTGAATATTAATATGGTATACCTCTGATGGACACCAGTTTAACTGTAATTGAGCAAATGTCTCGAGACTGAATATTTTACTGGGATATTGACATCACATCTGTAGTCGCTATCTTTTGTGAAGCCAAACCATAGTTTTAATTTAGTCCAAATAGAGCACAGGAACAGTAGAGCAGACCAAGGCTGAGTTGTTGTTGTTGTCTTTCGGCTTTTCCTGGTTAGGAATCGCCACAGTGGAACTCCGGTCCGTTAATGATTGGCAGTAGATTTTCACAAACGCCGAGGTGCCAGCTCGATGTTCAATCTTCAAAGAAGGCATGCCCATTTACGCATGTCTTTCAAATGCCCACCCAACCAGGAGGAGGACATGCAGACTCCACACAGAAGGCACTCCCCACACTCCAGCCCAGAATCGAACGGGAGAACCTCTTGCTGTGAGGCAACGACCAAGGCTGAGTATTATCATAAAAAAATGCAGCAATTAAATAAAAAAAAGTGAAACTGTTTAATAAACAAAACCGGCAAATATGAACAGTTAAGTGCTTTCATCAACAAGGCTTCTTCAGACCATACAGAGAGTAAAAACAGCCAGCTTAAAAACTGTCTTGTCCAAGTGTAGTTAATTAAACAATCAAAGCCACTTGTAGCCATTTAAAGTAATAATGACTAAAAAATGTACAAACATATATAAAAATAAATAAGAAATAATATACATACATATATATATATATATATATATATATATATATATATATACCTAAACATATATATATATATATATATATATATATATATATATATATATATATATATACTGATTACTTAATGCTCAAAGCTCTAGGTTTAATAATAGGTTTTAAAGAGACTTTGTCATTAAGACCATGTCCCTGATCTTCTCTAAGCCTATTAATCCATCTAGTCTCTTTCCCCTCAGTGCAGTTCCTATATCTCTTTTATTACCTGACGAGAACCATAATGGACGCATTACTGCTCCGTCCTGCTACTCGTTTCATAAAAAAGAAAAATTCACTGACAAGGTTAATATAATTTAATGCCTATCGCTAAATATAGAAGGTGACTCCTGGGTTTGGTGCACTGCTAGATGTTCTATTTTTTATAAACAATTGGCAAAGTGAAAATCGTAGCCAGGTACAAGGATAAGTAAAACCCCATTTTTACAAATCCAAGCTGGTAGACTATAGGGAATATAGAATAACTCCTGGTGTGCCTAGAATACATTTTATCCTAGTTACTTACAAATTACTCTTGTAGGCTGTGAGAAGTAGTGCTTGAACTGGTCTAGCCCTGCTCCACTCGGGCTCCCTCCACACCCCACCCTGCCCCCTAATCTCACCCGCCCCTTGTACTGCTACTTTTATAACAAGATAACCACACCCTTCAGGTTGAAACCAATTAACAGTGCCTTTCACAAGAGAGTACAGCCCATTACCTCCTACTACTATCTCATCTTCAATCCTAGAGTCCTACTGATACTTTAATCTACCTATATTGTCCCTACTCCCAACCACATTAGCTACTCTTTACAATGTTACATTACTAATTACTACCCCTTATGATTATTCCATATCTCCTCACCTATTATGAGAATCTGTATCACCCAGGATTTCACTACCCTGACTCCCAAACCTCCACTACCATATCAACCAACACTGCAGAGCACCTAAAATATTGGCAAAAATCTAGCTCCTTCCCCTATCCATACTATCACCCCATTACTTCCACATATACAAGTTCCAAATACAGACAATATCAAGGGAAGTATGGAAGTATGGAAATGGGATATGTTATTGCATCTGCGGCTTTTTGCAGATATTCAGCAGGCAGAAAATCAGCAGCTAGGGTGGTTGATTTTAGTTTTTTATTAGAGTTCGAATATATGCTGTAGCAACTGGTTGAAAGCTAAAGGAAGGTTGCCTGCTGGGAGTGGTTTTATTAGAGCTGCAGTAGCTTGGGGATAGCTGGTTAGTGAGGAACTGGATGATCTTTGTAAAGAAGCTATTAAAGGTATTTGCTACATCATCAGGTTGTTTATCAGTAAAACCCTCCACCCATGACAATGAACTACTACCACTTGGTTACAACATACTCAGGCTAGACTGTACCTTTAAAAAACGGGGTGGAGTAGCTATATTATTTAAAGAGACACTAAATATATTTATCCAACCCTCACCACCCCGAATTAACAATGCAGAAATGCTCTCCTCTAAACTGCAAATCAATAAAAACAAAAACATAAATATTGTCTGCTATACATTCCCCCTGGGAATAATGTATCCATCCTAGAAAACATACTCCATTGGCTATCTAGAACCCACAAAATCACAAAAACTGATAGGCCAAAGAACAGCCATAAAGATGATAGAGTAGACTATTGAGGATAAGAAAGAAATTATGTACTGTTACTATTATGCAAAAAGCCCAGAATGTCCAGGCACAAGATATACAAAAAGATTAAGAGAGAAATTAGAGGAAAGAAAAATACTTCCATAAGAAAAACTATCAGAAGCCTCAAATAAAAATCTGTGTTCATTAATACAGCAGATTTATGAAAAACAGTATATAGACCATGAAACTTTGATCTGTTTGGAAAAAGAAGCATCTGAGGAAATGCAAAAATATAAACAACAAAGCCTAGAGATTTTTTAAAAGTATAAAAAAGAAATATGGACATGGGAAAGAAAGAGAGATTTGATATGGTGCAATATTTATGCAAAGGCGAAAGCCAAATTAATCAATAAAAAGAAGGCAGCTCCAAATATATTCAAAGAGAAAGGCAAAGGCATCCAGATATGGAAAATTTCACTATAAAAAAAATAATATCACAAAAAGGGAATATAGAAAAGAAGAGTAATGAAGTAGAAGGTAAAAAATAGAAGTTGATATTATGGAGTGTCTACGAAGTGAAGGATTTGGTTTGGAAGGTCTAAAACAGGTTACATCACAGCATGATGGAATGAGTCCCCAAAGTAAGGAGAAACAGGACGATCAGGAGACATCTGAAGAAGAAATATGGACATGGGAAAGAAAAAGAGATTTAATATGGTGTAATAGCTATGCAAAGGACAAAGCAAAACTAATCAATAAAAAAAGATCAGCACCAAAGACATTTGAAGAGAAATACAGGCAAAGGAATCATTTGAAGAGAAATACAGGCAAAAAAATCTGGACATGGTGAACTTTACCATACAAAAAATAAGAAGACAAAGAGGAAAAGTAGAAAAGGAAATTAGTAATGGAGAAGTTAAAGAAATAGAAACTGAGGTTATGGAGTACCTGCAAAGTGAAGGATTCAGTGTAGAAAATATAATTCAGAAAGCACCACAGCAGGACAGAGCAATGAATATCCAAATTAAGGGGAACTCAATGGAACGGAAAGCAATTGGTCAGGTGCCATATCAATATAATTTGGAGCCCTCCACAGGAAACCAGTATGAACGTTCACTTGAAGCTGGACAGCAAGGGAAGGAACAGGAAACTGTGGAAACTCTGACACAGTCAATGTTGAGGAGTGATAGACCAGTGAGTTCCCATATGACAGAGCAACAGATGGCACAGGATGAAACTGAGGAGAATGTGCCACAGGAAGATGCTATACAACTTTCTACAGAATGCTGGCAGGAAATGGAAAACCAAAAATGTGCCCTCAGTTTAGAAGAAAATGAGCGAAGAGAAGATTTGCTTGATTTAACAGAGATAGATAGACATATTAAGATCAATGAAAGTAATACAATGCAGAAGATCAATAAAACCCAAAAGTCAGAAGTTTGATAAAACAAATGAACACAGTAATTAGGACTGTCCACAGAGATCCATGCAATATAACAGAAGTAAACAGGATATATTACTGTGGAGCTAAATTAATAACTGATAAAGTTCTACCACAAGAACACAGGGTAGTGATGGAAAGGAAGGGGAGAAACTGAATACCATCATGGAAGCATTGAACAGAGAAAACTATAAAGCAGTTAAGATAAGAAGGATCACTGTTAGAAGAGTATAGAAGAGGGAACAGATCAATAAAAATACTTAGAAAGATAGATGTGGCAAAAGCAATGCACAGTATTAGAACAGATCAAGATCTATCATGCATTGTCGCAAATAAACTAAAAATCAGCACAGGCGAAAAAACTTAGAAGATATGCAGATAAATATAAAGGAAAAGGACAAAATAAGCAATTTATTCATGACCTAAAAAAGTTTTATAGAGAATTGGGCAACCAGGTAAAAGGAATTGAAAGACCACCAAAAAAGAAGAGAAATATTTATAAAGCTTCTGTGGAACACAACAAAGATGCTAAATGGACAGAAGAAGTGAAAGAAAGAATAAGAAGTTTAAAGGTACAAGATATGAACTGGGGTGAAGTAACGGCCAGAGAGACTGAAACAAAGTTAAGAAAAGACCCTAATTGGAAACCTCCAGGCCTTGATGCAGTACCTAACTGCTGGTTAAAAGTATTAACATCTTTGCACAAAGATTTAGCCATGAGTAAGAACTATTTATATGCACACCACAAACAGACACCAACCTGGCTAACAACAGGAAAAATATTGCTCCTACTTAAGAGAGAACCTGCAAGCTACCCTATTATAGACCAATGACTTGTCTTATGATGTCGTATAAACTATACAGTGGAAATGAAGCAGACAGAGTTTATAGTCATATAGAAAAAAACTCAGTTATGGCAACAGAAGAAAACTCAATTATGGCAATAGAACAAAAGGGCACTAAAGAACGTCATATGGAACTAAGGATCATTTGTTGCTAAAGAAAGTCATAGTGGAGAACTGTAAAAAGGGGAAGAATCTAAGTATGGCATGGATTGACTACAAAAAAGCATTTGATAGTATCCCACATTCATGGATAAAAGAATGCTTAAAAATGTACAAGATACACCCTACCCTTATTGACTACATTGCAGTCACAATGAAACATTGGCAGACCACTTTGCAATTAAGCCATGATAAAAGGGCAAATTATTATCCCAGTGATAAAAATTCAAAGGGGGATATTCCAGGGTGATTCTTTGTCACCGCTGCTATTCTGTCTTGCCCTTAACCCATTAAGCTGTCTACTTAACAGCTTAGGCCATGGCTCTTAAAAAGGTTGGCTCCTAGAAAACAACAAAGTATAAAAAACGTATCTTCTCTTTGTCAATGATTTAAAACTGTATAATTCATCAGATGAGGAACTGAAAGCAAAACTGCAAGTTGTCAAAACTTTTTCAGATGATATAAGCATGTCATTTGGTCTTGATAAATGTGCAAAAGAATTTTTAAAGCAGGAAAACTGCAGCATCAAGAAAACATCAGTTTAGGACAAGAATGTGATATAAAAGAACTTGAGCAAGAGAGAGTACAAACATATTTGGGAATTGATGAAGGATCAACAATAAAACATGAAGAAATGTGAATATAACTTAGTAAGGAATACTTTAGAAGACTTAAATTAATCCTGAAAAGTGCACTGACATCAAGTAACAAAATCCAAGCTGTAAACCAATTTGCTCTTCTTGTCCTAA
>NC_056745.1:1315884654-1315959654 GCF_019279795.1 Protopterus annectens | reverse complement strand
CATGTGTGAGATTTTTGTGCTACATTTTCAATCGAAAACTGTCTTAATCTTTATACCTATTAACGTCTGGTTACCACAGAAGCCTACATTTTGGAATGGAATAGGACCTATAACACTACTGACAGGTATGGAAAATGAATTAATGTTTGATATCTTGCATATATGCAACAGTACACTGTTCAGCATACTGAAAATGTACTTTTGCAGACATGGGACCTTATAGTGCTACTGTTCTCTTTGAATGAGTTAGTTAAATAGCTTAACTGCACTACTCTGTCAATCATATTTTACTGGTAGAATTTATTTAAACATTCTCGTGTAGTTTACACAAAGTACATTGGATTTTGCAGCAAACTACAGGAAACATGACTGATGTTTGATTGTTTTTGCTGTTCTTTTACTGGCACCACATACAGAATTGAATTACCAACAATTCATTTTTTTGCAGGAGCAAGTAAAATACATGGTATGAAAATTTAGCATGTTGAGAAGAAGGGTATTTAATTCATACACTGCAGAACGAAATCCATTCTACCAGCTGAGATTCATAGCCAAGTGCTATATACCTGTGAAGTACTGATGTCTGAGGCAGTTACTGCATGAACAACGGCACAGTTAATCAGACTTTTATTAGGCACTGAACAGCCCCAGCAGTTTGGGCAAAGGAATGCAGAACCAGAAGCATAATACTGATAGAAGAAGGAACACTCGGGTTTGCAGCTGTACAGCAGGATGTGTAACTTCTGTGACATAAGTCACAATAAAGGCAGGCTAGGCTCACCACGTCAATGTGTTTTCAAGTGCATAGTATAACATCACATTTTGCCATTTAATGGCAATCAATCACAAGAAGTGCAAGTCATTACCAACCAGGTAAACCACTGTAGGTGGTACACAGTAAACTGCAAACCCATTTCAATATACAAAGTGGGGATAAAAGTAGGAAAGGGAAAAATAGTAGGTAGAGGAAAACTCTCAAGAGTAACCATAATGTATGAAAGGGGGTCAGGTAATTTGTTTTTTCTGGAAAAAGAGCCCCTGTTTTTATTTAAAGAAAATAATGATAGGTGTCGTAGGAAGAGAGTGGAAAGCTGTGGATGAGGTATGTAGGCAACGAGGGCAGACAAGCAAACATAAAACAGAGACTCAGACAAACAGACATATAGGCAGTTGGGAGGACAATTAATGGGCAAAGACATACAGAAATGGGCAAGTAGTGATGAGAAGGACGGATAACAAATAAGGTATGGTTTATTACACATAAGGGACAGAAAACACCAGGTTGGGGATAGAGTAAGATGCAGGCATGGCTGAATGCCAGGTAAGCCCAGATGACAAAAATGCAGACATAATTTGCTTGGGTGGCCAATGATATGGGCTGGTTACTCTCTTAGTGGCCTGATAAACAGGTCCTGCCAGTCATGCAGTTCCACAAGTTACACCAACATTTTCTCCAAGTTGTTAAGGTAAGTTAAGGGGGGCATCCATTTGCTGCCAAACATCAATCACAAGCATTGTCCTCAACTGATGCTAAGAGACCAGGGCAGACCTCTCCCAGCCACTTTAAGAAGAACAGTCTTTGCTACTCCCCTGATAAATAAGCATGGGAGTGTTCCAGTAACTCCCTTTAATAAAGGAATCATTATTCTTCTGCTAATAGGCAGCTGTAGCAGTTGCTGGCAACCCAGCATAAGAGACATTGGCCCGCACACTGAGGTGAATATAGTATCACCTCCTCTTTTTCTATCAATGGACTGCAGAAAGATAATACAATCAGAATAATGATTGCACACATATGCTAGAAACACAGTCACGGTAGCACAGTGGACTGGTATAGGCATAAAACACTTCTGGCTGCCAGGAGAATTGCTTCTGCTTTCTGTAACATTAAATCATGTTAAGTTCTCACTCTTGTACTACCAGAAAACAATGTAAGCAGTCCTTCGTATATATATAAAATGTGAAAGACAGCAGAAGCCAAAAGAACTGAAAAACAATGCTTACAATATATGTCTGGTACTGTATCCTTAACCCCTGTATCCCACTGACAAAGCAAGTGAAGTTCACCAAAATGGGTAATGCAATGATGGTAATAGACTCCCTGACACACTAACATGTAGTCCTGCATTATACAGTGCCTGAAGTAGCCATGGTCACTCACTAATGAAAGCTTAAGGAACAAAATGATAGCCCCGTGTACATAGAAGCATGTTTGCTGATCACACAATGTGCAAAGTAGTGCTGCATCATGGTGTCACTGCATGTCCCTAGCACTGAAGATTGGCTACAGCACTGCTGTGTGGAACTAAGGTTGCACACATGCCTTATACAAGATATGTATGGCAACCTCCAGCATGTCTGGGTAATACAATGTCCTATGGCTTGATTGTCCTTCTCTCTCCTCAAGACACCCACACAGTGCAAATCACTTAAAACAAACCTCTCATCTTTATAAATCTTTCTCCCCTAGTGCACATTATTGTTGCACACTTTGGAGAAATAAATGCCTGTCAACCACCTTTTTGTTAAACTCTGTGACCTTCAAACTATTATATGCAAGGTACTAACTACCCCATCAAAACAAGTCTGTATAAGTCCACTAAATATTCTTTGAGACATGACTCATGAACTCTACTACTAATACATCCCTTCACTGTTCTTACCACAGAAATGAAGCCATTAATCCTCAAAATAGTTCCTCCTTTGTAGAACAACTTACCACATGCAAATTAGACAACTTCACAACAATATTACCTTTACAAAAGCATAAAAAATATATTAACGAAAGATACTAAATGTAAATGGTTCAAAATTGTTGGCTAACATTGAAAAGTAAAGCAAATTATGTAACTCTTTAAACCACATTACTAAATCTGCCTTTCAGTTGCCCATTCTTACCAAATGACAAACATTTAACTGGCTAGGTTTGCTAGACATTACGTGTATAGTTTGTAAATCAGACATATATTCTAAATCTATCTACCAGGGTAACAAAATTAAATAAGCAAATGTAACATAAATAAATAAACTGTGATGGCATTTGAAAACAAATGATGTAATATATAATATGAAACAGCTTGGTTAGCAGATTCATACAGAGGGGAAAATTCAGAAATATGTGTAGCTTGGCCAGTCTTGAAAAACACCACCGTTAGACTATAATGAAAACATCATATGCCAAGGACTATTTACTGAAGCTGAAAAATCAGGGTGAACCACAAAATGCAGACCTAAGTTGGAGTGAGGTAGCTAATGAAATTATGGATGTGGAAGAAGGAGAAACAACCATTTATGTGGACAAAGAAGTAGCTTTTGTTGATAAGGGAGCAGAAAACAATTGTATGTGTGAGTAGTGATGTGACTAGCTTTCAGGGCACACGCACTGGCAACAGGATATAAAAATCTTATGTAGATGCTGTAAGAACAGGAAGACAAAGGAAGATGGGAGCAGAATGTAGAAGATAGTAACAGAAAGTTACAGAGAGGTATCAATTCAGAACTAAAAAGCCTGCAGTAAGACACAAACTAACATATTTAAATGGTTACATTTAGTCTCTAGTGTAAAGGACATCGGAGCATTAATACATTTAAGTACTGGGAATTTTTAAGTTACATTTGAAACATTTGGTTTGTTAGAAAAGCTTATGTATGAGGTGGAAAGAAAGGAGAGATGGCAATATAGAAGGGTTATATTTTTGAATTTTGGACTGCAGTATAAAAAGAAAATGTATTTAAAATTCAGAACTGTTGATATTGATGTTGTTCAGAAAACCTGGGGATTTAATAAAGTCCATGTAGGCATAGTGTAAAGCCTACATGGAAGGTAACGTAGCAGTGTATGCAAAACCCCTCAGTAATGCACCATGCATATTAATCAAGGCACGTTACTGAGGGAGAGCCATGTAACATGCTTACTGAATCAGTGTAGGGAGTGTGTCACTCTGTCTGGAGATGAGTGATACACCCCCTGCATTGTCAACGTGCTGGATATCAATGTAGGCATATATATGTAAAAGTTTAGAATTTTTTTTAATTAATTTTTTTTGTGTGTGTGTGTGTTTGCACGGCATGGTGTGCAGCAGTGGACACTTGCCAGACATCTGAAAATAGAAGCCAGATACATTTAATTATGAATGCAAAGGTCAAGTTTAAGCACAGCTGACTGGGTTTGTGCAGGGTGGCACTTAGTGCTTCAATGTAGCAGAGAGGTACATGTAAAAGTATAGCAGAATTCTACATGTACATGTAACCAAATGGTTAGAGTGCCAGCCTTATGTGCAGGGTTCAAATTCACAGACAGATTATGAAGCATTTATTTTGCAAATACAAATTCTGATAATAAATTTTAAATCCTGTGTTGCTGCACTTAGCTAAGCTTTGCTAAGCAAAGTTAGTCTTGCCAAGCACTGCTTAAACAAGGAATGTTTTAGCACAGCTTAGCTGGCTTGCGTATTGCTAAGCAGTGTGAAGCACTGCTAAGCAATGCCAGTTTAAGCATTGCCTAGCCCAGCTAAGCTGGTTTGCATACTGCTAAGCATTGCTAAGCATTGCCAGTTTCACCAGTGCTCACCTGAGCTCAGGATATTTGTGCGGTGCTAAGTGAAGGGTCGCATTTTTAAAAATTGCTCAATGGCGTTAAAGGATGGAAAAACAGGCTTATTTAAGTGCAACAGGTGGGAATGCAGCAATAATCTGTTGGAGTTTGATCTTGGCAGAGACTATGGCAGGAGTTGGAGAGGGTGTGCACTTCTGAGTTCAGCATTGGGGCATTTTGGAGTCCAGGGTCATGGTTGGACTCCTTGTTAAAGACCATGATGTCCAGCTGCTGCAGGGTCAGTTCCAGGGATCAGAGTACAAGGCAGAGGCCTGGGACCAGCTGGCACACAATCTTACCAGTACAACTGATATCCCCTGCACAGGTGAACAGGTGTGTCATCATTATGATGACCTGAAGTGTCATGAGAGTGATCTTTTGGTCACCTGGGTCCAAGACGCTCGAGACAGGAATGCCCCATGAGTTTGTAAGTATTGTTATCATTGTTTTACCAAAACCTAATCCAAAACCACCACAGAAATGAAACAAGCAGCAAAACAACAAAACAACAGCCAGATGATCCAAAAATCATTTACTACACCAATATTCTTCATCACCTTGGCAAACAGCCTTTACGGAGTAAAACAGTAACACATGAAAAATATTCTCCTTATATAACAACTTCAATTAAGACTCAATTACATCATCAATTAAACCCTACATAAATGAATAACACCTTAATCAGATTAATTAAATAAAAACCTTCCAACTACACTCCAAATGTAATCCCTTTGGAACCAAAGTATCATATTTCACTATAGAAACAGCTTCTTTATACCATAACTTCTTTTTAATGCTTTCATTTTCAAATGGACCACAAAATACTTGATCTAATACTGTTCCTAGAAGGCTATTTTCATCCTCACAATGGCAATCATAAAAAATGAGCAGCAACTGGACTTTCCATCCTAACCTAATATCCCTCAAGTTCTCCTGCAACCATATCTTAAAAGCCCTCTTACTCTCACCAATATAAAATTTATTACAGGGACACTTGAGGACATAAAATATTCCAATTGAATCACAACTAAACTATTTCTTAACTCATATTTTCTACCATTAATATCACTAAAATGTGATACTACGTGCTTGCAACTACATTTCCCACATGGAATGGTCCCTTTAAGGGGGAACACTTACATCAACTGTTACCACAGGTGGAATAAACCTCTCATGGACAAGCATATCACTAATATTCTTCCCCTTTTGTATGCAATACCTGGTACATTTTCTATTAAATTACAAAAATCTTTACGTTTAGCCAAAAAAAACAAAAAAATAGTACTTTAACATTTTTATTACTTCAGGACTAAAAGGGCTAGAAGTAGTTACAAAAATATTTTTTTTAGTATTATCACTATTTTCCTGAACTTTAGGTTCCCTATTAGGTATGAAAATCCGCGATCACTCCTAACCTTCACAATATCTTGAATACTTGAATTCAGTTTATATACATCATACCCCCTTCTAATAAACATGTCTTTTGTATATTCCAACTGCTGACGAAATTCCTTTTCATCATTACAAAGTCTCCATAACCTAAGGAACTCACCATAAGGGAGTGCTGATAAAGTCTGAGAAGAGTGTCAACTCCGCCCATTCAAATACTGATTGCCATCAATAAACTTCCTATGAATTCTTGTATGAATAGTCTACCCATACAAGCCTTCTAATAAAGCATCTAGAAATGTCACCTGCCAACCTACATTTAAATCACTAAATTTTAAATTAAATCTATTAGTATGTAAGTATTTAATAAAATCACCTACCAGTTCATAACCCCATCACACAAAAATATTAGATCATCAATAAATCGAAAATATCTACACATATATTTCTTAAAAATTTCTGAAACATAAATATACTGAAATTCACATAAACCCATAAACAAACTGGCATACATAGGGGCAAAAGCTGCTCCCATAGCAGTGCCTTGTAACTGTTTATACAATTTCCCATTAAACTCAAAATAATTATTGGTTAAACAAAAATAAATCAATTCAATTACATAAACTGACACTGGTCTGTAGTCCAGAAAATAGGAAAGAGCCTCTAGCCTAAATTTGTGGTCTATGTTGGTATATAGGCTCACCACATCCACAGTTATCCAATACATGTGATTCTTCCAAACTATGTTTGAAATTTTATCTAAGAAACAAAAAGTGTCTTTCACATAATACTCCAATTTCATAACATAAGGAAGTAAATAACTGTGCAAGAATAAACCCATATTATAGGTAAAATAATTACAGGCAGATATAATATTCCATCCTGGAGGTTAACTAAATGCTTATGAACCTTTGGTAAGCAATAAAAGTAGGCCATACTACAAGCATCAGTATTAAATTTCTTATCTATATCTTCTCTTGAAAAATAACTTAACCTACAACCCATATATAACAATTCCTTAAATTCCACTTGGGCGGATAGATATTTATTAATATCCACAGCACTATAAACTTTCATGTCATTCAAATGCTGTAAACTCATATACACATATTGATGTATATTCAATACAACCAGTTTGCTACCCTTATCAGAGGGTTTAAATATTAATTCCCTCTTATTACTAAGGGCAAGCAACGCCTTCTACTCATTCCAATCAGATTAAACTTTTACTTAATAGATGTCATCAAAAAACTGTTTATATTTACTTTCCACCCCATAATTAAACATAGATGAAAATTGTTGCACTACTTCGTGATAAAAAGTGGCATAAAATCACTACTATACTTTACACTACTTGTACTCAAAGGGCAATAGGCATTAACATCAGGTTCTGAATCACAAGAATAAAAACCTTCATTCATATCATCATCTGAATTAATAAAATTAGTATTCTTATTCATTGCCACATTAGAAAAATAATACTTTAAATAAATTTTCCTTACAAATTTAAAAATATCCCCTTTTAAAAGATAAAGCCGTGGTAAGGTAGCTGGCACAAATTTGAGGCCAAAATTCAATACTGAAAATTCGTCATCAACAAAAGCATAGCCAGACAAATTAATTACATAATTACAATTCAAAATACACTTATTGTCGCTGTTACTAATACCATTTTCCTCTCTTATTGTGTTTATATTGTCCTTCCTCTGCAGTCCCGACACTAGAGTCATTGCCCATTTGATGTTTTTTGAAATTGTTTAAACGTCCCTCATCTGTATTGTCACCCACCTGGCCTGGAATCTTTGATTTTCCTCACTGGTGGAATCAAATGGTGCAAAAGTATCTTTAACTGCTCTTAATCCCTAGGGGCAACATCAAGTTTAACATACTTTTGGAGGCTCTGTATATTTAGAAAAATGGAAGCCTCTTTAAAAAACGATTTTTCCAGTTGTTCTAAAAGTCCCAAACACTCCGTAGAGACTTTAGGCATGGAACACTGTCCAACAGAAACAAAAGGGTTGCTACCCCCTACCTTCTATCATCCTCTATTTTCTCCATCAATTTATTGCACACATTATTACCTGGGTTACCACTAGTCTCTATAGGATTAACACTCTCATTTGTAGTCACAATAAAATTGTCCATGCATCTCTGACTGGCATCCATGTTGGCTTCCCAAAATAATCTAGGAAAGTGTAAATCAGGATCACTGGCTATAAAATCAAATCCAAAACCACCACAGAAATGAAACAAGCAGCAGAACAACAAAACAACAGCCAGATGATCCCAAAATCTTTTAATAAACCAATATTCTCTAGCGCCTCGGTAAACAGCCTTTACAGAGTAAAACAGTAACACATAAAAGACATTCTCCTTATATGACAACTTCAATTAAGACACAATTGCATCATCAATTACACCCTAAATAAATTAATAAGACCTTAATCAGATTCATTAAATAAAAACCTTCCAACTATACTCCAAATTTAAACCCTTGGGAACCAAGATATCATATTTCAGTATAAAAACAGTTTCTTTGTACCATAACTTCATTGTAATGCTTTCATTTTCAAATGGGCCACAATATACTTGATCTAACATTGTTGCTAGAATTCCCCTTTCATCCCCATGATGGCAATCATAAAAATGGGCAGCAACTGGACTTTCCATCCTAACCTATCTAATATCCCTTAAGTGCTCCTGCAACTGTATCTTAAAAGCCCTCTTACTCTCACCAATATTTTTTATTTTTTTATTTATTTAACATTTGTTGACCGGGAAAGTCCGACTGGGCTCCACAGATCTTGTTTTCAGTGGAGGCCCAGGGAGAAATGCTCCAGAAGCATGTCTTTAGAATGTGGGAGGAAACCGGAGTACCCGGAGGAAACCCACGCAAATGCAGGGAGAAAATGCAAACTCCACACAGAAGGCACCCCAGCCGTGAATCGAACCGGAGAACCTCTTGCTGTGAGGCAACAGCATTAACCGCTGCACCACTGCACCGCCCCAATATAAAATTTATTACAGGGACACTTGAGGGCATAAATTATTCCAAATGAATTACAACTAAAACTATTTCTTAACTCGTATTTTCTACCATTAATATCACTAAAATGTGATACTACGTGCTTGCAACTACAACAGTTCTCACGTGGAATGGTCCCTTTAAGGGGAACACTTACATCAACAGTTACCACAGATGAATAAACATTCCATGGACAAGCATATCACTAATATTCTTCTCCGTTTGTATGCAATACCTGGTACATTTTCTATTAAATTACAAAAATCTTTACGTTTGGCCAAAAAAAAAAAACAATAGGACTTTTATTCATTTTACCAAAACCTACTCTGAATGTGTGACAGACAGGTATGCATAATAGTGTGTCTCTCTCCCCAAAGCTGATGAGAGCTCACAACCCACAGACCCATGCAGGGCACCTGGCCCAGGTTGCACCATGAGTGTGTTGAGTACAAATGAAACTTGCAATCTACAGTCATATAAACAAGAAGGAGTAAATTAGTAACTGCTTGGACTGAAATAAGTGAGCAATGCCAGGTACAATTCAATAAAGATGAAAAAATGACACCTGAAAATGTTATGGAAATAAAAAGTTTCTTGTGCAGTAATAATGTTAAGAAAATAAAGTGTCTACTGCATTAATAATGTTAAGGAAATAAAACTTCTACTGCATTACTAATGGTAAGGGTATAAAGTTTTAACTGCATTAATAATGTGAAGGAAATAAAGGTGTCTGCTGCATTAATAATGTTAAGGGAATAAAGTTTCTACTGCATTAATACTGTGAAGGAAATAAATGTTTCTACTGCATTAAGTGTGGAATTACAGCTGTATTGCAACACCTGCATTGTATGAACTGTTCTTGAATAAAGACTGGAAATATATAGCAGTCATTACCATGACATCACTCCTAATAAAGCTGTGTTGTCGATATGTGTGTATCTTGGGCTGTTGGTCATGAAATCGAGTATTACATCTGCTGTGATGTACAAACACACACAATACCAGTAATTGACTGAAGGTTAGTTAATAAAAAGTGTTCTGCTAAACTGTGGATGTGGAGCTGTACTACAAGATATAATGCATTATGATATTTGTTCTGCACTAAGATCTGAAGAAATAATTAGAACGCCCAGGGTATATTGTGTATGTCAGGATTGTCTTGTGTTAACCATTGCATTTCAGCTATATGCATTCCTGCTCTTAGGTATGCTGCTGCAGGCAAGTATGAAACTGTAATAGCTGTAGACTGCAAATATACCATCTGCATCTGTATATGGGTCAGGTAGCCAACCCAGCACTCCTACGGTTTGTACACATCACAGATATTCCCACCCCCTAAAAGTCTGCTGTCTACACATGCATTCCATGTATTAATCCACAGTTCACCTACAACCTCTGTCATGCAGGGATCTAATGCATGTGTGTTCAAGTATCACTGCAGTCTTGTATAACACTCTGCCTAGAGCTCAACTGGTAACAAAATGGACCCGGTAATACAGGTAGTCAACTGATATGCAGCAGTGGCTCAGTAGCTCAGTTTGATAAAAGATAGGTGTGATATACATTTGGTCACACATAGACAGGGGCTCGAATCCAGTGACAAGTACTAGTAAATATTATTGAATCACTTATGTATTGCTAATGGATGGTCTCCCACATGAGTTACAGATAAATAAATGGTTGTAGTAGCCATTAGAATGGGTTAATAATTTCTGTGTTCAGATGTACCAGAGTGTTAACAGGATTGCTCAGCAATGTGATAAGATGCCAGAAAATAAAGGGAACAGGTACAATACTAATAAAAGTCAATACAAAAAATAAAATGTATAATCTTAGTATGGCTGTATGCCTGTTGAATCTGTGGATGTCTGCTGATAGCCTAACCCCATGCCTGCCAAGGAGGGCATAATAGTCATAAAATCTCTGTACTGTGCACGATACATGTCTCTCAAGTATCATGTTGTCACAGAATGTGATCACTGTTGCGTAATCCCTCGGTCACAGATCTATCATGGACATGTGAATAGTACAGTCACACTACCTCAGTCCACAGTATACCTTGGCAGTCATATATGTCCCCCTGACATGTAACAGTCCCCTGTAGTTGTGTACCTGTAGGTGTTACACCTTGGCCCATACTGTCCCATGCAGATAGCTTGAGAGGTATGTACGGGTAACAGACGCTATAGAGCACTCATATACATAAAGTAAGGGGAGACATGTAGAGTATATAAAAGTACAGTTGCAAATATAGCCTATACCATTATTAATGAACTGTATTTCTCTCTCCCCCCACCCTTACCTGCATCATTCTTTATTATTGTTATATGTTGGTTATGATTTACTATTAACATCTGCTGTTCCAAAACATTGTGTTGGGCCTTGTGTTTTATTATTGTTATGTATTACAATGGTTGCATACTAACATACCTTGTTGAAATACCTATGTTGTTGGCCATATGCCGTAACTGTTACTGGCATGCTGTTACTATACTGACTTTTATCTCAGTTATTGTTGTGTTCCATGTGCTATGCAATGTGATGTTACTGGGTTATTTGCAACTTTCTGACATGCTGTTATAACTAATGAAATATTCTATTCATTACTAACCTATACATTTTTGAAATACCTCAACACCATAGCTTGAGTGGGTAGACCAGTTCCTCGTGATCCACCTACCCTTCCTCAGCCAGCCATGGCACTGGATCCCAGCACATCTGGGACCCAAACTGGTGCTACCTCCTCTGCTGGCCCTCCACCATCTATGGATGAAACTGCCTCAGGGGATGGGGCCCATCTATCCCCTGGGAGTGGGCATGGGGGGGGGTTGTCACCCAGTAACAGCTACCAGGGATGGTGCATGATTGTGCACCATGGCTATGAGGATCATCTGCATCAGACTGAGACCAGACTGGCCAACCTAGAGGTGGCCCCAGCACCCAGTCCCCGGCACAACCACTTCTGGGCAGTAAAAAAGCAGTGTTGACTGCCCATGGGTGGGGAGCTCACTCTCACTGCTGCTGTCTGGGCGCACATGTCTCTCTGATTCCACAACACCCTCCTCGTCCAAGGTGTTTAGTCCCCCTGATGTGTCACACACCACCCCTGCATGCTGTCTTGACAGTTTGTCTGTTTGCAAATGCTACCTCTCCTACCCAACTTACCTCCCCACACATACCTATATGCCTTCCCCAACATTCCACTCTCTCATTTAAAAAAACAAATGGGCATCTGTCCCACAAAAAATATCACCAAATACATAGCTCTCCATTTCACAGCCGTGCCCACTGGACACACTTTAATCATTACATCAATCAATCAACACATTTATGATACCCTCATAGGCTCCAAATTCCAAATAGTCTACAACCTCCACAGCTGTTGCTGTAGAAGAAATGGAGAACTGTGTTCCTTTCCTACACCCATCCTGCACATCCCTACCTGCCTGTCAGTACATTTTTCCCCCTGCTTGCCCCCATTTCACCACTTTCCTATCACCATTTTTCTTCTAATTTTTTAAAATCAGTGCGGGTTTAAGTGGAACTACATGGTGCATTGCATTGTGGCTTGTTGCGCAAATCCATGCAAACCCACTTAAAACTGCTAAAAACTGCCTTAATCACCTTTTCTGTTTCTGACACTGTTAGGCACATCTGCAAAATAATTACCCATGCCAAGTCTCAAACCCAGAACCCTGTCAACTATAGCTTAGTGCATCAGCTCTGAAGTAACACACGTGTTTCCATAAACATATCCTGACTGCCAATGATACACTGCTTGTACATATAATGGAAAAACTGGTGGTGTACTTGGGACCGTGATGTAGACACCAAACAAGTACACAGCCAAATAAATAATGATGCATGTACTTGAGGCAAGGGATAGCAAGTATAGCTGACAGCTGCACAGACTTTTGCAGAATCTCCACAGTTGTGCCACCTATTTGTGGCACAGTTTTCACAAAACCTTTTCTGTGCACTAAAGTACTGATAAGTCAGTGCAGAGTGAGGTTAGAAAATCATGACAGACAGTTCAGTGTCACATGCCATGCCCATCCAAACACACACATGCTAATGTGACTCCTGTGTAACATGTATGCATGCACATATATCTAGCAAATACACCTTCTGCAACATTAGCTCAGTCTGTTAAATCCCTAGCAGGCTGTACATTTTGCCAACCACAGTCCTGGGTTTGAATCTATTGGGTTGCATTTCAATTACATGCTTGTGAATGCAACAAATAATGACAGAGTCCTGCAATTTTAATCAAAACAGGTTGCTGCTACTTCATTCACTGCTACCCATCTTAGCATATCAAAGATCTGTAGGTAGGGACACACTGCACAAATATGTCTAGGCTACCTATATGTCACCTAACACTCTCTGACTGGCACTGTTACATAACACAGGTACCTTAAGCACATGCCTCACCTGGACTGTTAAGGGTACCCTCACCCTGGCTCTGCTGTAATGACAGACCTGACAATGCTCCCTCAATGACACATATAGCTTGTCCTCCAGTGTGTTCATACTCCCCAGTATGAGTCCTGGACAAAAGGCAGCAGTTGCAGCCTGCAACATATGCAGCAGTATATTCAGCTACCCACTACAGACTTAGCATACCTCACAACCCCCAAGAACAAGGGATCTACACTGCACTCATACATGAAGGGGTGGGGGGCAGAGGTCAAGTGACAGGAACATGTGTCACAGTCTGCCCCTACAAACATACACAACTGATAGACCAGCAACTACTGCAGCAGCATGCATATTCTGATGTGTATGACGTATGACACTCATATGTGTCTTCTCCCTTACTGACCTCAACCCACATTGTTTAACACTGAACTTTCACATAATCAGAAAGTCATTTGACAATGGCCACACATAACATGCAAAACAGTGGACATACCACATAAATCCCAACAGTGGACAGCATTTGTACCTACCCTCTACGATGCTGTAGTCTCCACACCTCACTTGTATCCATCTCAAAGACTAGGAAAGGGGTCAAGCCCTATATGAAGGCCTTAAATATTGCACTGCTGTGCCATGTCAGTGGCTAATGAAATTGCAACCCAGCTGTTTTGGATGCAATTAGCAAGTTTGAGCCACTGATTGGTGCACAGGCAATCACCTGTTATTGAGCATTACCTACAAAAGGCAAGGAACTGCCTATGGTTAACAGGTCTGTACCTTGCTTTACCAAGCCAGACTGTGATTTCTGAATCAGTTTTCTTTAGGATTTCTGCACAAAATGATTACAGCACTCTACCAGGCATGTAATACAAGTCCACATCTAATAGGATGCAGATGGGAGGATATAGTTATGAGGAATAGGGAGTACAAGAGTAGGTCTCTAATAAATCTCTGGGAATGACATGTTGCTGATAGTCTGCTGTCCAAAAGCTACAAACATGCTTTTCAACTCTGCCTGCTGTGACTTAGATCACAGCTGTGGCTCTCTCACTCCCTTTGACAACAGTTGGCTCCTGTACGAATGCCACTGGATTGTGTGTGAGACATAGTGACAATGAGTAATGGTGGACAGAGATGGCATATCACATGATGTACTGTCATTCAGCTCCTCTCAGTCTGTGAAACTCACACAAGAATAGCTCAGACATTGTACCGGTGTCCCTGACTGTCTCTGATGTACTCTGGCTGGATCACTGTGTTGTCGACATTTGTATCTCATTGCTTGACAGCTAAGGCTACTACACCTGGCAACCCCATACAGAAGAACTGCAGGTCATAGCCATTAGCAGTGTGGGACACAGGCCCAACCTCAATGACAGAGTGTACACAATGATCATACAACATAAAGGTATGAATATAGTAACAGATATTAATGTAGCAGAAATTGTGTTTTGAAGGTTCTGGCATGTGACAGTCAGATTCTCCACAGTCTAAGAAAAAACAACAATTACTGTCCAACTGTTTGTCATACATCCACATGTTTCTGGCAAAGGGACCACATATATCAGGCACACATACACATTCTGCATACATCTGTGTACTGGAGAAGTAGGACACCTACAGGGAAGATACCCTACAGTACATTTGAATTGCTGTCTGTCATTGTGGCACACAGCTGTTGTTGGACTATCCCCATATACTCATAATAACACACACCTGTTTGTTGAACAGTGGCTGTCTGACATACTAGTGGGATGTCAGCCATAGGGAAAACCACACAGTTGGTGGCATTGATGGGGGTGTAGACATTCAGCAAACTCCATCACATGACACAGGGATATAACCGGTATTGCAATTATATTGCTGATAACCACATACAGACTGTGGTAATAGATGGCAGGGTATGAAGTGAGAGGTAGCAGTGCATAGTACAGGTCAATGTGGATGTGCAGGGTGTGAACATAGTGGTGAGCAATGTATGTGGTCCTGTGATGTGTTCCCCTATTCTTGACTTTCAGATAAGATGTAAAGATGGAGGTGCCCACCATTTACAGCTGCAGAAAATGATGTGATCCTGGATGGCCTAAGACTGCATCATGTCATTGTGTTCTCCGGGACTTGCCACAATCATGAGCAATGTAGGCTGACCTTGTCACAGCAGTGAACTGTGTAGGGCTACAGGACAGAAGCTGTGAGCAAGTACGTCACAGGGTGATGGACATGGTAAATACTGCATGGCAAAGGGCCACTGCTGTGGCCAGAAACTATGCTGCCACTGCAGCAGTAGAGACACTCTTGGCCACAGAGGAATTCCTGGCAAACTGGGGATCAACCACCAGCTTCCAAGCCTCCATCACCCTATACATTGTGGAGGTAAGTGCCACAGCCTCCACAGCAGAGGAGCGTTCAGGTACGTCTCCTGTGTGCATCACTGTAATACTGTATCAGTCATTGTGGCAGCCTCTGCATACCAGTACACGGATATCAGGTCAATCTGCACTGGGGGGGGTTGTTTGTAACGCACACCTGTGCACCCATACTCAGAATGTCAGCAATGTAGGCAGTATCATAGTACCTACTATACATGCAAATTATATGCACATATTATCCTGTAACAATGCTACATTTGCTATTGCTGACAATACCTTTTCCTTACCTTTCCATAGGTACAGCAGGTACCCAGTGAGTGTGATAATGAGTTTGTATGGCTCATATATACCCAAACAATATTAAGGGCTAACATTTTGCTGTATACACAATCGATATGCTAAGCCAGAGTACACTACTTGTATGTACACTATTTGTATGTTCGGTCTCAGATGGGTTAACTGCAATGAATTGTATTAGTAATCACAGTAGTGTATGTGTAGGATCTGTAACATATTTGCACTTATTTTTGTGAAGGTCCATGCAGTCTGCTATGCAGGGGGGGCAATAGTATGCTGAAGACAGATGCACTGTGTTTAAGTGTAGGTCTATCACATACATTGATATATTGCTAATCTCAAAGTTGTACAGTAGTGGCAACATTAACTGGACATAGCTGTAGAGCATGTGGTTTACTTGGCCTGTCTTGTGTGTGTATGCTGTAGTCTGCATGTGTGTTGTGCATGGGATCAGAAATAAGATGTGGTATGTGTACTGCACTTGTGACACCTTACCTTTATGTGTGTGTGTGTGTGTGTGTGTGTGTGTGTGTGTGTGTGTGTGTGTGTGTGTGTGTGTGTGTGTGTGTGTGTAAATCAACATACATAACAGTGCAGGTAGTAATGTATTTATTTTGTCTTCCTCTTCACGGGTGACCATGGAGGTTGGAGTTTCTCCTGCTCACAATCTGATGTCAGCATCTCATCAGACTCTGATGATGATGGTGGCCAGAGTGAGGCACAGGTGGGGTTGCTGGGGCCTGAATCTGTCCCATGGGTTTGTTCCTGCACACAGTCAGTATGCCCACATATACCCAGTCCTCTATGACCATAGATATTGAAGAATCAGAGTGGGGCAGCATCGAGCATGAGAGTGTGGCAACAATGGCATCAGTTAGTGTAGACACTGGCCATAGCCAGAGAGCTGGAAAAGTCCCACACAGGCAGATTGATAGGGATGCTCAGAGGACTGCTGCCCCTCCACCACCTGTCACAGGTGTCACATCAAGAGTCACCCAACACATGTTTCAGTCCATCATGGAGGCACAGGCATGTTCCAAACACAACACCAGATGGATGCTTAGGATCATGGATGTATCACTGTCTGACATCCATGACTCCCTCTACCACTTTGGTGATGCTATGCATCATTTCACTTATGTAGTGGACAGGCAGTGGGGTGAGACATTGATAGTCCTTGACTGCACGTTGTCTGTGCAAGAACATGTGGTGAAAGTAAGACGTCAGACATGTGGCTGAGAGTCCATGTGGCCATGCACACTCATGCTCCTGTAGTGACAGCACCTGCAGCACTATAGATGGGAAGGTGCTGTCCACACCATGATGTGGCAGACATAGGCACTTGGTCCAGGGTGGTCCCAATATCCCATGAGGGAAACAGGCCCAGCAGACACCAGTCACCATCAGTGACTAGTACAGCATCTGACCAGGGGCATGGTGGTGCCAGTGCCATTCCTGACAAAGCCAGGTCCTGTGTTTGTGGCCAGACACAGTAAACTGTCCATCCTGTCATGTACAGTCCACAGCTGTCCAACATACCCATGTGTATGGCTAGCACATGGCTTGACTGTGTACACGCACACATTCATACATCACTGTCACATGCAGGTCACCAACAGACTCACATGGCACCTCTCCATGGCTCAGCTGACAATCACCCTTTCCTGACTCTCACACATGATGTCAAATGTATGGCACAGCCTAGTCCTCTGGCACACCCACATCACACCTTGCGCATGTGATGATACTTGTGCCAAATTCTTGCCATCCATACCATTGATGCAGAGACATGGAAATATGTGTCTGATGCACAGTGTGTCTATAGTACAGTACATGACATGTTGTGCAGTTGTGTTATGCTGGGGTGCATCATGAGTACAAGTCAAAATGCTTGTACCATTGTTGCATGATGTTAGATTAGCAGTGGTGTTGCATTCTGACAGGTATCTCTCAGAACTTTGTATGTTTCTTTGGAGAGGTCTGAGTGGCTACACTGTGGAGACTTGCTGGCAGTACAGCCACTCAGGATGGCTTGGTTGCAAAGCAGAAATATGACATCAGCAAGAAACAGCTGCATATGTGCATGGTTACCTAGGTGCATATGTGTAGAACAGTGTGTCAGGGGCAATGGGGGCAGACAGCATAATCCTGCATACATTCCTTGTGACAATGCATCCTACCTTTGCTACATGTCACCTGAGTGATCCATACCTACAAATGTAGGTGGTGGCAGATAGCACCTATGCATAGTTAGAAGTGGGCTGTTTAGGGCCAGCAGCTACTCACAGGGCTTTAAAATGTATAACCAATATGCACAGATAGTCAAGACAGACACTCTGCTGGAAGGGAGTATATTTACACACACACACACACACACACACACACACACACACACACACACACACACACACACACACACACACACACACACACACACACACACACACAGTTGCCATTTATGAGATTAGAGCCTCTACCTATCTAGTAGCACATATTATAGTACTACATATTTATTACATGCGCCATGAAGCTTATGTGTTCTGCCAGTGCTGTTAAGATGGATGACATCAGCAGCTCTTCACAGGGAGGTCACTGTTGTGGAGGATGCTAGTCAGAGAGCCATAAAATGATTGACCATTGCACAGACATAGGCCTAATAGGGATGCCTGTAGTGCTGTATGGGAAGTGCTGTGTGGGAAACGTACATACATACACACACACACACACACACACACACACACACACACACACACACACACACACACACACACACACACACACAGGGTTACAAACATCTCACCTCTGACTGTACATGTTTCGGAGGATGTCCAGCATTCTGCCCTATATGCCCACTCTGCTCCTCAGACAATTGTATTGTTTTGGTAATATACAACTACACAGTGCCCACTGACTTGTTGTAAGTACTGATAAAATTACATGATGGCCTGTACATCCTTTTGCTACTGTGACTTGTTAGAACCTGCTGTTATACTAGCCACCTTCTAGGTTACTCAGTGCATGTGTAATGTTGATAGCTGTGGCCCCCAACCCTCCATCCTCTCTGGCATTGCCCAGCATTCTTGCAGTAACAAATAGTGACATATTTCTCAGTCTGTGGGACTCCTACCATAGGAGTACCTCACATGAAAAATTTTAGGTGTAGCCTGCTTTAAACCATGAACACCATCAACCATGCTAATGTACTTAGTCCACTAAGTCACACCAGCCACTAGAAAGTGAAGCTTAATTCCTGACACTATGAACAGCAGGCAGACATAACTTTGACCCCTACATATTGAGGAAATAGGACATGTTGCCAGGTTGTTTGGGACAGCCCTGGGACTGTGTCGTCTGCTGCTATGACCTTGCTAACATACTGTTACTGCAGTTGTATGGGAACATGGCTGTGTTGGAGGTAGGGACTCTAGCATTGACAGTCATGTGTCTGTCCTATGGCCCCACTGTTTGACATTTCACTCGAATAGCGCAGTGGATTTTGCTGCCTTGTGGCCTACTGCATATTATGGGAGACAGTATTGGACAGAGAGTACGTGTTGTCCCACATAGCTGTTAGTTCTCTGCAGGCAGCCAAGTAGCCCTCTCTATTCCCTTGCATACATGCAGCAGGTCCATACATATGGTATCATACATCGGACCCCATACATTTCCTGTAAAGAAGAATGACTTACCTTGTGACTACAGCAGTTGAGATAACAGTGCTTCAAGGCTGACTCTGATGCACACAGTATACAGCCAATACATGGTAAGGTACAGGTCATGTGTTGTGGCTAGCATCCTTTTTACTATGTATGTGAGTCAGAGTGAGTTGTCAGTCCCTAGGACCCTAGATTGTCAGTGCCTGTACTATGCGTTGCCTCTTTGCCAAGGCCAGGGCATACTAGGCATGCATATGTCAGCCTACAGGGACAGGCTCAGGGGGTTCCTCTTCCAAGTCCCCCTGTGGCTGTGGCTGTGGCTGTGGGGACCTTGGCACTGGTGGGGGGGCTGTGTGTCCCTTCCCTCTGATGATTCTGTCACAGTTGTTTCTGTAGGATGATATTGTGTAGCATGGAACATACTGTGAACATCTGTGCATATGGGGCTGGAGAGAACTGCTGGGCTCCACCAGATATATTGAGGTAATGGAACAGCAACTTGAGCAACCCAAACACACTCTCTGTGATGTACCTAGTTTGTGCATGTGCCTCATTATTGTGTTCTTTGTTAGGTGTGTGTACATTTCTGATGGGTATCATCATCCATGGTTCCAGTGCATAGCCAGCATCCCTCAGTAGATGGTCATAAGGGATGTCCCCCATAGCAAACATCTGGCACAGCTATGATGCGTACCAGATATGGGAGTTGTGATAACTCCCAGAGCTGCCATCACACACACTCATGATAATGCCCTGAGCATTGCACATGACCTGACAGTCGATGGAGTGATACCCCTTGCAGTTGACGTAGACTCTACCCTCCTCACCAGATGTGCACATGTGTGTAACAACAACAATTTCAACTGAACTGCAGTATTAATGGCTGAACAGGTGACATGCTTGAATTTGGTGCTGGAAAATCAGAAAGCTGTGGGTTCTATTTCCACTCCAAATGACTGGATTAATTTTCAAGTTACTTAGACAGCAGTGCAGCATTGCAAGTAATGCTGCATTCCCAAGTATGCCATCCTCCCAGTGAGATATTAAACTGAGGTTCCATTAGTATGAGTTGATGAACTCAGGTGGATATAAAAGACTCCATGATATGTATCGAAAATAGAAGGCGTCCTTTGTTTTGTATACAAAAATAACTCTTATTTACAAAATATTTACAAATGGACAAATGGATCTACTTCTCTTGACCTAAAACTCATTTGACTGACACCCATTTGACTGCCCCCAATTGACCTAAATTTCATTTGACTGACAACTCATTTGACTGACTCCCATTTCACTGACAGCTTACAATGCTGAATTTCAACATACTAAATCTTAAAGCATAGACAAGCATGCTTAGAACACCAATAACTAACCCTTTTGAGAACTTAAAAAAACTACTTACTTACCCTCTTAACAGAAACGGGACAATGTACAACCAAACTAGGTGGGGGGATACGCCCAGTGCACCCCACAATGCGGGGGGCTGTGCCCCCCACACCCTCCCTAATTATATATACCAACTCCAGGCTCACACTACAGTGGGGAAAAGGGCATATACCTTTAACTTGCCTTACAGTACTCTACATACTGCCACTACTGCTGGGAACACAGAAAACATTTGCCAAATTACTTTAGATACTCCCCATAAAAATGTAAAGAGACAAACCCACCTTTAGAAACACTACAACACTACTTTTTACATGACTATTGGAATTCTAACAGTCAGCGCTGTAAGTTACAGTAATTCTTTTTATCACAAGCAAGTCACAGGTGAAGGAAAATTCACAAGTCTATGTCTAACTATCGGTGAAATAGAAGTCAGTCAATTGAGTTGTCAGTCAAATGAAATTTAGGTCAAATTGGGCATCAGTCAAATGAGTTTTCGATCAAATGAAGTAGACCCATGCAAAACCAGACCTGATACCAAAAGAAGAGTCCAAAGTAAAATTCTTCTGTTTATTCACAGCCACAAAATAAGTCAAGTGCTTTTGTCCGCCACACTACAGGACTTTATCAAAACAGTTAACATCCAGTCACAAAGTACTTTTATCTTTGAATTAGTTAACATCAATTAAGTACTTAAATAATTCAATTATCCAATAAAAGTATTCATGAACTTTTAAAACATTCAAGTAGTCATTCTAAAATCAAAATGTATTAATCATTACCATTTTAAATGAAAATAATTATTAATATAAATACAAAACAAAGATATATTATTCAAAAACATTCTATAAAAACTTTCACAGTTCATAGTTTGGTCGCTCTTTCTTTAAGTATAGGTACAAGGGAAACATGGTCATTCAGACCTGGAGGGTGGGTGGCATTTAATAAAATCTGCCATCTATACTCACTTCTATATATGTTACTTGACCAATCCCCCCCCCCAATATCTTTGTTAATAATTTCCAAGATACCAAAATGAAATCCTTGTCTAACCCCACAAGAGAGTATATGCTTATATAAAGCATTATTAGTATTATGTGTCTCAATAGCATATAAATGTTCACATATTCTTTTACGTAGGGATCTCTCTGTTTTCCCCATGTAGAACATGTAACTGTCTTGACAAATAACTATGTACTCTAACTCACTGCTATCACAGTTCCCTTTTTTCAAATAAATCTTTCTCTGGGGGTCACCTACCATTAATTCCTTACCTGTGTAAACAATAGGGATAGTACTTGCATAAACCACAACTAGCAGTACCTCCTTGAGTGGGTTGTTGGTGGATGGGATGTTCAAACAAAAATTTCAAGTTATGTCCCATCTTAGTTGTAAATAGATAGCGTTCTCCCAGTTTGTTACTTAACTCTTGGTTACATTGCAATATTAACCAATTGTGAGTCAAAATATCCTTGACTTTACCATCAAAAGTTCCAAACTGTGTAACCATAGTGTTGGTGTATTCTTTTTTTTTTATTATTATTGGGTCTCCCCACCCTTACTTGTGGTTGTATATTGACCTAAAAGTGGAACAAACTTATTTCCCCATCCCCACAGAATTTCATCAGTCAAATCGTAAACCATTTTGGGGAGTACCCTCTGGCCAGAAACATAGAACTCAAATTTCCTAGTTCTAATTTAAAATCTGTAATAATGGAGCACATTCTGGCTCCTCGGATCATCTGGCCTCTAACTAGGTTTCTTTTGATGTAATATGGGTGTTTACTTTCAAATGCCAAAAAACTGTTTGAATATGTGGACTTGTGGAAAACCTTGGATGTAAACCCTTGTGTTGCATAGTTATTTTTAATGGTGACATTCAGGTAGTTAATTTCTGTAGCGTGGAAATTATAAGTGAACTTAAAATATTCACAAATGTTATTTATGTATTCACAAAAGTTTTTTAACATTTTTTTTTCCCTTTTCCATAAAACAAAAATATCATGTAACGCAAGTAAACAAACCACCCTTCTTCAAAACCTGAGTTGAAAATGTATCTCCTTTCTCATGCTGCTACCACTAATTTGGCATACATTGGGGTACAGCTTGACCCCATGGCAACACTTCTTAGCTGCCTGAAAAATTTACTTTCAAAACTAAAATAGTTGTGCTGTAAGATAGTCTCCATAGCATCAATAATAAAATTGAAAAGAGGCCCCCTCAGTGTAGTATATTCTAATAAGTCCTCTGAAAATAATTCCAGTCCTATTTCATGCGGTATGGAGCTAAACAAGTCTACTACATCTATAGTAGAAAATCCCTTAGATTCTAAGAAATATTCTTGTTTAATTTTTCCAAGGAAGTCCCATGAATCTGTTAACACATGTTTAATAGGAATTAATGTATCATTCAATAAACGGTCAATAAAGACCACCATTGAGCAAGTAGAACTGTTGTGTGCTGCTATGATGAGATGATATGGTGGGTGAAAAACATGTTTTATGCACTTTCAGAATTCCGAAGGCAGTGGTTATGTACGGGTGGTCATTAAACAAAAATCTAAAAGTTTGTTCATTAATCACACACTGAAATAAACTATCTTCCAGGAATAACATTAGCTTTTTATGAGCTATGTCTATTTCGCCTCTGGAAACTATTTCATAGCGATCTGTGTCATATAGTGTGTTTGCTATATCATTCACATAGTCTTCTTTTTCCACCAAAACCACCCCACACCCTTTATCAGGTCTCATCACCCTGTATCGATCTGAATCTCTTCGTTTTTTCATTTCTAAGGCTTCCTCTCCTGTGAGGTTAAAAGATTTATTTTTATGCAAATAATAGGCTTGATGGATTTCCTTTGTACATATTCTTTTGAAATCCACTAAAGTAGGATGTATAGGTGAGTTATATAAGCTCTTTCTCTTAAATCTACTACCTTCTGGGATTCTTTCTGCCTCTTGTTTAAACTGCAGTTGAAAATTCAACTTCCTAATGTAAATTTTAAGTTCTGTGAGTACATCCACGACATCTACTTTACTCCCAGGTACAAACTTAAACCCTTTCCTAAAAAGAGAGAAATGTGGTTCAGTGATTTCCATGTCTGTGTAACTGTAAACATGAAACCCTTGCAAACAAAGTCATTTCCCCTTAAATGGTGAAATACAAGGTTGTATCTGTGTACTTAAATTCAGTACCTGTTCCCCTTCCTGTTTTTCCAAAACTGTCTTTGCCCTTTAGGCCCTTGTCCCCTTGGTGTCTGCGATCACCCTAAAAAATTATTGTTGTTTTGGTTTCTGTTCATATTCAGAATTCTTTCTGATCTCATTGGAAGTGGGAATTCTTGCTCAAAAACTTCATCTGTCTCACCTTCATATAACTCTGTTTTGTAGTTGCTAGACTAATTTCTTTCATCATATCGGCCTATCCTAACTTCTGCATCTTGCCTGTTCTGGTTAAAAAGTGTGGGGGGGGGGTGTCATGATAACATTTTGGAAGTGGGTATGCCTCCTTGTGCTGATAGTCAAGTTCATCCCTCCTTAGTTTCCCTTGTTTTCTCAACACATTTTCTTTAACTTGTTCAATCCTGTTAAAAAATATTGTCATATTTCACTTCAAAATTCATAAAACAGTCATCCTCCACAATATTTTGATTTAACACATTAATTTCATCCATTAACTTTTGAATTTTACTACTATTAATTTTAATAATAAAAGCAACAGCTCTAAGCCATGCTGGTCAAACATGGCTAAAAGTTCTTTCTGTCCAGCTTTAATACCATTTGGAAACTTATACATATGCAGTCCTTTGGGTACTCTTTGGACCCAAATACATTCTGCCAAATAGGCATTGTCAATTTGTAGACTACGGACCTTGTTCATTTTAAGTTCAAATGTTTGCAAACGTGTGTTAGTGAACGTTGATCTGCTAACAGTCTCCTCTCTGTTAGAACTCAAGTCTCTATTGATCCACTGGTTTTGTTGGAATTAGTTTGCTTATTAAAGTTCCCCTGGCCACATGGAACACTGTTGGTTTGTGTTGAACAAGTTGGTCTAGGACTGACTACAGCAGCTTTTCCTGTTGACCTTAATCCACTGGAAGTCATCATCAGGTGCATAGGTTTATCTGCAGCAAGGTCTCTTGGGAACTGTATTTTATCCAGAGTGGATTGTATCTGTTGGTATTGTGATGCCATTAGTTTTATATTTTTATCTCTAGCCATACTGCAAGATGATCAGAAATTCCTGTTTCAATTACCTTCTCCTATAACTAAATCTTATAATACTGTAAAATAATCTATTTCAGTTCTATACGTAACCCTTTTGTAAGTCCATGAATTTTTGTCCCAGAGTTTTAACTTACCCCATCTTATGGCTTCTAACATTTTTCTTATACCATCTCCTTTCATTTACTCTTGCATCTTAAATCACAATTAAAGTCACTGGTTACTATAATATCCATACTTATCACTACATATTCTAAAATCTGATGAAAGAAGCTTTCCTTTTACAATTAGTACATTCATATAATGTTATACCACCCACGGTGGTGGTGCTACGGTAGTGTTGTCACCTCACAGTAAGACGCTGTCCAGTTCGATTCTCAGCTAGAGTGTCTTCTGCATGGAGACATGCATGAATGGGCATACCTTCGTTGAAGGTTGTGCATCAGAGCCGGTAACTCGGCACGTAAAAATCAACTACCAATAATTAGCGCACCGGAGTTCCGCTGTGGCGACCCCTAACCGGGAATAGCCGAAAGACGCAATATGCATATAATGTTATAATTCTATATACTTGTTCTTTCCATTTTAAATTTATAATGATTACTCTTCCCATTTTTGGTAAAGTTACATCTAATATCTTCATTGTATTACTACAGAATACAGCTATTCCAGAACATCTCTCTTTTCCCAAATTCCAGATTATCTTTCCTCGCCATGGTTAATTTCTCTGTTTGTATTCTTTCTTCATTTGTTGTTTGGAAATTTGGTGAATAAGACTGAGGTGATTGAATCTTATTGGATAACTGATCTACAAGCTGACAAACCTCACGGTTTGAATGGTATAGTACAAACCAAGCCGATTCTGAAGGAAGGTAGGCCCCTTTATTGATTTTGATTGGATGGTAGTCTTCTTTTTAGTGGAAGACTGAATTTGAATGGATGGATATGATGAAGGGACTTATCCTAGTTTTACTCGATCTATTGGTTTTATTCATTTTTATGTGTTTTAAGTATATTAAAAAGTTTGATATTTTATGCTACACAGTGTGGTGATCTACATGGCTTTGTTTACAATTTCCTTCCCAAAGGTGACAATCAAACACTGTGCTTTGTGTCTGTGAGTCAAACACCTTAATCATTACACCAAGACCCAGTCTTTAACTGTATAAATTCTTTTTCATCCATTTCCTTTCTTTTTTCTTTAATACTTATCCCTTTAAACTTTTTTTCTGTCATTTACCATTTCACCAACAGAATTTTTCCCCTTTACTACCTCCCAGTTTGTGTCTTCTACCATCACTTATTTCAAAGCCTTCTTCTGTGTATTTTTTATTATTTTTTCTCATCTAATGTTTCTTCTATTTCTACTACATCACTTCTTCTCTTTGGTCTTTTTCTTCTCTTTCTTTTTCTTTTTCCTTACTGTTACTTTCATTTTTGCAATCCCTCCATAAATGTCCAGTTTTGTTAAATTTATAACATTTCAATTCACATTAGCAAATGTCCTTCTTTTCCTAAAAAAAATATGTTTTGGGTGGTCCCCAGTATTTTACAACAGCCATATTCGCCTTCACATTTATCATGCTTGGTATATGTATATATTTTTTTCTTTCCATTTTTGACACAATATAACAATCCCAGCCATCAGTCCATAAACAACTTTTTTCATAAACTTTTTATTTCCATTACTTCTTTACATAAAGCTTTCAGATGTCCTTTCAAAGTCTCTCTTTCTACCTCTGCTCAAAACAGTACACAAATATTTTTATTTCCCTGTTAAATGCTTTTATCATATAAAGACTCCATGGGTTACAGGCTTTACTTTTTTCTATTCTCCAAGAAAATTTTCCATTGAAAAAATAGTCTCAAATATAATGCCACAAAATGTCTCTTTTGGTAATAAGAATAAATGCTGTTAATTCATGTGCTTCTAAACCCAAAGGAGCTATTAAATTGTCCCATACTTCATACCTGTCCATTTCTTTGTCTTCTTTACTTTGAATCCTTACCATTTACTTTCATTTTTGATTTTCTTCTGCCTTCTTTTCTGCTACTCCACTTTTGCCTTCTACTTTCTCTGCATATATTTTCTTTTCCATCTCACCACTATTCTTCAGGATTGTCTCTGCATCCTCTATTTGAATTTTTTCCATAATATACTCCCAGTAAATGTCTCCTTCATTTTCTGGCACACTCTGCACCACCATTTCTTTAAGTAAATCATCCTGAAACCCTCATAACTGGAGGGTTGTAATAATGCAGCCATCCTTTGCTGACTCATCTCTAACTTCTTTGAAACATTTCCTCAGAATGTTGCAAATATTCTCCGGTCTCAATATTTGCTTTCTCCTTCATTTATTTCACCACTCCATTATCTCCCTCTCTCTCCATCTGCTTCTCTGAGATGCTACTGTACCTGGAATGGAAACAGGCAGTGCTCCTCCAAAATGGGTCCCACTCACAACAATGAAGAATAGGGTAAGTTCCCTAATGTTCTGGCCAAATTTTCCCAAGTAGTGGAAATACCACCTTGGGTCTGTCATGAAAAGAGGCCATCAACCTAGAAGGACTAATCCAGTCAACAAAGGATAAATAAAACAAATAATTGTGAAAATAAAATGAACATTCATGCATGAATGAATTTTCCAATACCCACTTTACCCATTTACACACAATACAGAGAACAAGTCCTAATAGGACACCAGCATATTCAGAACTTTAATAAACTGTTTTGACAAATTTTACTTTTAGATTCTCAGAATATACAGTACATTGATGTCAGTCAAGTTACCCATCACATATATAATTCTTAATGGGAGTTAAAAAAATGAAATAGTTATTTATTGTCATTTAAATAATGTGCCTGTGGAAAGCTGAACAAAGCCTGCAATTGTATTTTTTTTAGGAAAACATCCATCAAATACAAAGCAGATTCAGCTGGTCATGCCAATAAGCACATCTCTCTTTCTGACTTGCTATCTAGTCTCCAGTGATGCCAAAACATAGAACTTAGTGCTAGCTCTAAAAAGTTTCTAAAACCCATTTATTTGATGGTTTATACTACTGACAGACAGCTCATCTCAGAATGTCATTGTTTATGTCATTTGTACAAATAATGAGTTTCATAGCTTCCTATACTGCTCCAATCTCTTTCCAGAAAAGTCATTTGTAGCTAATAGGACAAAAAAAAAGATATTCTTACCTACCCTTTTAAGCTATTTCTATGGTACTGGGGATTATGCCCCATGTTCTTCCAAACCATGACACCAGACATTTCTCTTACCTTCCTGTCTCCCCTAACCCCTGGAACTGCACTTTAGTATTACTGAATCCTCCATTGCTTTTTGTCTGGGTATGCTACTGCCCTATTGTGGTTCCCCTCTACAAAGATAGTCATCAACCTCTTCAGTCTGCGCTGTTGATACCTATTTATTATAGCCCATCTATACTAGGGCAGTGAATATTCTGAGGATTGCACTTTAGTTCCACTACATTTACCCTCTTAGCCAATAGTAGTATAGATGTTCTTATTAGACCCTTCTGCAGTAGAGGTAATAACCATGTAAGTCATTGGCTGGAGAGTCAATCCTTTCAAGTTGGTCCATTTAAGCATCAGGACAAGCTATCTCATCTCTTAGTCTAAAATGTTACCCACAGACTGAGTGCTACAACATCATCCATAAGTTCTTCAAGACTGTTGCTGCACAACTACTGCATTGAGTAACACCTGTTGTCCCTTAATTATTTCATCATTAACGCTCTTACCTAGTTACCTAATTTATGGCTAAATAGAGTTGGAGCTTACGTAGACTTCTACAGCACTAAGTCTGACCTAGAGCAACTACAGGCAAAATACATACTCAACACCAAAGGTAAGAAAAAAACTTTTCTATTCTCTTCATTGAAGCTTTTTAAAGTCCACTGAGAAAAAAACTCCAGCAATCTTTCAAGATCTTCACTGAAAATAGATCTAACTTGTTAGGAAAGGAGGTGCAGAAGGGAAAGAAAACTCCAGTCTGATGAACACAGAAGCACGGATATACTGCTAAATTTAAATTATCAATTATTCATTTAAATATTACACCAACAAAAAGCAATACATTTCAAGGTTAATGCTAACTGAATTGCATAGATTGGTATCCCAAAATTCCATATGCAGGAATCAAAAGTGGTGGGATCCTAAGTCATTTTGTTCATGCGAGTAGTTGCATCACTCGACAGTAAAATGAAAAAAAAAAGCAAAAATGCAGCATTCCCAAGTGTTATATACATTCTTTTAAAGTAAGACAGTATGACATGAGAACAGCATCAAATTTGTTTTTCGGAAATGATGCTTAAAATTCATTACAATTAAGAAAATATAATCGCGAAGGATATTTCCCAGTGCCATTTTCCAAAAAGTAACCTTTTCCATCCTCCCTACAGGTTACAATGACACAGGTAAGTAAACAACAAAAATCAAAGCACACTATAAGCAAAGGCAGGAATACAAAACTGAAAGCTTCTCTCCAATAAATACTGTTACATATGAAATTTTCCTTACCATCACATGTCCGACAGCAGTCCTGGAGAATGGGGTGGGAACATAATACTGGGGCACAGGGTTTCCTCTGGCAAGTCACAGTTCCATTGTTACAAATACAGATACGACACTTATCCAAAGGGTCATAGAAGCGCTCCATATGCTTGAAGGAATGACCAGAGTAGAGGCATTCTAGTGGAGGGGCTGGTAAAAGGTATTAAAACAGGAGTCATTAATCCTTTATCACAGTCTGCTTTGAAATAATTTGACATTGTCAATAAAAAAAAAAAAAAAAAAACAAGATCAAAAGATATATGTTTTTTCATCAAGTAACTCAGCATTGCTCTTTACACAAGAGATGAATATTGGCCTATTAAAAGCACATCAGTTTGACTTATGGCAATGAACTGTTCTGATTATTTAAATATAGGAGATCGTTGGTCAGAAAATAATCGCACCATCTTCGTGATATTTTACAGTGAAAATTACATTTGTAGTCAATGCATGCTAGATAAATAATCTTCTAATACACAGAAGTGCTACCATTACATTCATAAGAGCTTTAGTTAAATTAATACTTCAAGTAATTACTTAGTAAGAGGGTAGCTGAACTGGTTCAAACTACCCTTTTTATCATGTCCTGGTCCTGTAGGCAGTACAATGATAGCACATTGTTGTAAGCAGCACGAGTAACAGCTCTTTCCATGATTAGACATATTGACAGATGAGGCTGGAGGCTCACAGAGAGCAAGAATCAAGAGTTGCTATCTGGGGCAAGAGTCTAAAATAGTGAAAGTCTTGAGTTTCCAAGACAAACCTGGGGTCCTACTTACGGAAAGGATTCTGAATGAGAGCTTCTAAATGAAAGATGGACTCTTTTCAAGAACTCATGAACTCTCTAAGAGATGAATGTTTGTTTAAGTGTGTTTCAGACTCTCTATAGAACAGGGACAGAAACTAATCCAAACAAAAGGTAGGAAAATGGATCATAGCCTTTAGAAAACAGAGTAAAAACATTTTCCATCTTACATATGAAATCCTGGTAGCCAGTTTCTGAGCTGCCTGAAACAGTAAGATATAGTGCAAGAAGTCAGACAAAGAGAATGGCCATCGTCTGGGTGAAGACGTTGCAATAGACCAAAAGTAGTGGTTGGTGTGAGAACCACCAAATGTTGCAGCAAGGAGAAAGAGAACTCCAAATGGTGCTAAGACGATCATCCAGGAATATTCCCTTTTGCGCCTCAGTAAAACTTTCTGAGATGGAACAGATGAAGAATCTCATTTCCAAGACAAGAGAAAATACATCTTTCAAGCAGGTACCAAGCTCTGGACTTACAGATCAGAAGACTGGTACTTTTAGACAAGGACAGCTGCTGTTTAAACACCCATTCCAGGAAAATAGCAAGTGTGACACTAATTAAGAGCATCCATTCATCTATTTCAACCAGTATCCATAAATATATTAAATAAATATGGGACATGCTAAGGAGCTCTGAATTGACAGATGTGGTGACAGTTCGGGCAACACCTTGACCCCGTGTAAAAATGGGGAAAAGGTGGTTGATGATGAGCTACTCAGAAAAAAATAAATTTTGGGAGAGAAATTGTCTATAACTTCAGAACTTCTTTGCACAGGGGCCGGGATTTGATTCTGCCCTGTATGTAGATATAAATAATCTGAGCAAAACACAACATTCACAAATGTCCAAAATGCAGGAAAGCTTCAAATGCAATACAGACAGCAATGAGTTCAGTATCATAGGTTCATAGGTTTATACTAGACTAATGACCACTCGGGTCTTTACAAACCTAGCCGTGCAACCCAACCCAACTTTGTCTCAGAGTTTCTTTGTACTCAGTGACAGATCTGACAAGGTCTGACTACAGTGGTACTACTATCGCTGATGTTCTCAATGCAGTAGGCCCAGAACAGGCAGAACCTCCTATCCCATAAGGAAAAAAGAAAAGGCAACAGCACGAACCATTTTATCCTTCCAAAGGAAGAAGAGACTATAAAATTGCCCTACTGTTAAGTACGTCAGGGCCTACTCCAGGAAGTCTGAGATCAAGCAATGGCAATCTCAAAACATTTCCATCCTGCTAAAGCCGAAGTACACACAAGATTTTCTTAACTTCTTCTGCTGGGCATGATAAGTACTGGCATTTGTAAAGTACATCTGTGTGAGCCTCTCTCAGATAGCAGTAGTAGTTCATAAGTGCACTGGCCAGTGAGCTGGCAACATAAACAGTTTAAGTTCAAATGCAAGTAACTTTCCTACAAAGTGCACTAGGCTCAAGATTCGAGTACTGTACCCAGCAGAAAAGAACTAGGAAGCCGTGGGACTGACAGCACCTACCTACAATGTGCTACAAAGTGTCATAATGTGTGCTGAGAAGTGGAGGTATCCACATGTACAGGAAGACAAAAAAATGCAAGAATTCTGTTCTTAGCCTGATATCTCACAAGAAGCAATCCCCATCAGCTACCCACTGCAGAAGACCACTGAATTCAGATATTTTAAGATTAGAGCTATCTTTGTGAAAAAACGATTTGCTGAAATTGACTGCATGAAGTATGGTTAGGACTCCAAAGCTCCTATATAAATGGGTATCCCCCCCAGAACACAAATTTAAATGGGAAAAGTTGTTTGTTCACATCATTTTCAATTAACTCCCCATAACATGATATACTATAAAACAAATGCTATCATAATTATTTAATCCTAATGGTGAAAGAAGAATGAACAATGCTTTAAGAAAATATTTGACTCTACAAGAGTCAGAAATAAACACAGAGAAACATTTCCTCCAAAAAAATCTAGCACTGCATTCTGAAGTGAATCTGCATGCATACATATACATATACGTATACACACACATGCACACATACACGCACACACACGCGCATGCGAATTGCAGGCATGAAATGTTTCTCTGAGTACCCCAATGTAAACAGCATAATAATACTAGATTTAAAAAATGAAAGTGCTCTGTAAATATAAAATATATAGCATGCATATTTTGATCAAAACTTGATCCACTAATATGATGCCAGTGAAATGCTTAGGAAAAGCCATTATTCGCTTCATTCTGTAACAGAATACTGGCGCTATCCTGGATTACACAAGGAATGTAAAGAATGAAGAGTAAGGCTACTCAGTTGTCCTCCTCTTCATCATTACTGATGAGATTTCCTGTATCCAAATGACTCTCCCAATCCCGCAGGAAATCCTGGCGAATGTCTTCAAGTTCTTTTAGTTCCTGTTGGACATTCAACAAGTGAAAGTTTCTGCAATTATGAATCTGCCGTATTCGGAAGGAATTCATACCAGCAAAAGCTATACTGTTTAATTTTCACCCATCAAGGATTGTACGTGTAAAATATTGAAGGTGCTTAAAAATTGGCACAGAATCCTGCTGTTTCAGAATTTTATCTTCTCTGAACTTGAATAAAGCAAGTGCATAACGAAAAATGATCGTTGGTCCTTCATATAGAGAAGAGTCCCATATTTTAAAGAGGATGTCGCTGACAACACTGTCTACAAAGACTACCAAGAACCAGTTAAACGTGATGAGAGAATAGTCAACCTTGTGGTGTTCAAAGTGAGCACGCAGCCGAGGGAGCTTCTCAGTCATGAAATCTTTGAACACACGCTGATCCACCTGTGATCCAAGTAATGTTTTGGTGTAATAGTCACGTGGCATGAAAATCTCCACAATCATCACTAAACACCAAAAGGCATCTTCCTGGTCCAGGAAGAGAAGGGCTACTGCTGCTAACCTGTTAAGACCCTGTCAATAACCAATACAGGATTTCTCCATGAAAATGCAACAAGGACATTTCGCAGCTTCTGAATGCCATCAGATGTGGGGGATGCATAGTACTTGTTGTTTGGCAAAGTCCGCATGAGATCCAACTCAATTTGTTTTGAAGCAGGATTCTGTTTCTCAAATCCCTGTTGCAACAAATTCTGGAAATAATTTAGACTTTTTTCTTCTCTAATTTTTTTAGTGTGAAAATGAACACACCACCTCCACACTTTTGATCTATACTCCTGTGGTATTCCACATCGAATAAGGTTCTTCAGTTCTAGACCACGCACCATGTCTCTGTTCATATTGTTTGCAAAATAATTTTCCCATTTAACTCCATTTGAAGCCTCCTGGCTATCGGTAAGCGAAAGTGTTTTCAATTCTAAGGCCCGTGCTTTCGCTACAAGTTTCTCTTCATCGTCTTCCTCTGAAATGGTCTGGAAACCATAACTATCATACTCACTGAGTGGGTGTGGTTAAAGAACAGCGTGTTCCAAGTGCTCTGCATTGTCCACTTTTAGGGCATCTTCCACCAGTCTGGAAATGATATCAGTATTTGCCTGTTCTCCAGAACATATAGGATTTTGGACTTCTTGAAGCAATACCAAGTATTTACTTTCTGTTTGACATAGCTTGGCCTCTAAGCTGGCATACTTAGCTTCCAGGATTTTCTCTTGCTCTTCCGAATTAAGTCATCATACAGAAAGCTCCAAGATCTCTTTACAAATATTTATTCTGGATCATATAGCCCTGAAGAGTGTCCTTTAACCTGTCTATTTCTTCTACAGGAGATATTATTGTTATCTGAACTGTTTTGTGTGGATAGTTTATAATCACACTCATTAGCTTCATGTGACATTTTCACAATCGCTTCATGTGACATTTTCACAATCGCTTCATCTTTTGCCTGGATACTTTCCCTCAACATCTCAATTGCTCATTCAGTTCACCAATTTTAAGTTTGAGGGTCTTTACTTCGTGATGGAGACTGTCTTTTTCCAAGCCTTGCTTTTCCAGATGATTGATGAGGCTCAAAATCTGACGATCTTTGTGAAGCAACATCTCTAAGCTCTCAGGAAGATTCTCATCTGTTATAGCACTAAAAACGTGTCTATCATACTGCAACAGATGAACCTAACATAACCTATCATAACACAGATATTTCATGGCCTTGGTAGCAAATGAAATAATGGTGGTCCAAAGGAAAGCATTCCTAGAGAAAGCCATTAGTTCAGTTTCTTAACCTCAAAAAGAGCAAAGGATATGGAGAGATGCAGGAAAGTATAGTAAAAGCCATATTTGAACCAAAAATGTTTTCATGACATGTCTTTACCTGTTTGTAAACCTATGGCAGTCATGTTACAATAAAAAGGCTGCATGATGTTTTTGCTGTCTTTACTGTGTTTACTTTTAATATTACTCAACAAAATTTTGAATAACCAGCTGGGTTTTTGATCTTTGTATGGATAGTACAAATAAGTAATCGCTATGATCAGTCTTCCAGCAACCTTTGCTTCAGGAGTAATGAACTACATATTTAGTTTAAAAAAACTTGTATTTAACTATTTTCTGTTATGGAATAAATAAATAAGTGTGGTCGGCATGTATACTTTTCAACTTGCATCTCTACAGTAATCATCTTAATTGCCTCTGAATGCTGATAATGGAGAACACTGGTCTTTGATAACATCTGACCCAGAATGTGAATGATGTGTTATGCAAGGTGTAACATGTTGTCATTTATATAAGCTTCTGACTGCTTGAGCTTGTGGATACTTTGGAAACACCAATGTGTGTTTTTCTGAAATATGAGTGGCAATTTGGCAGAATAGGTTTTAGGTATCTTGCATTTCCACGGAGCAGCAAAGAATAATGCAAGAAATTACAGAAGGGGGTTTCCTAGCATAATACTGGTATTTCATCGCTGGGATGTAAAACAGTCGTGTCTTAATAAAGACCAAATGGGCAGTGCGTAATGAATGGACATATGGCATGCTTTTTAAACCTTTATCTTCAAAATGTGGAAATTTATCTCAAAGTATAGAACAAATGTCCAAAATCTAGAACATTTACTGCAGAATGGAGTATAATGACATAGTTCTCAATCTTTCAGCTCTAAAATGTGTAAGCATTTCTCTTATAATGTGGAATAAATAGGTAGAAAATGGTCAGTCTTGTGCAGGGTTTGCTAATGTGTATCCCAGACGTTACTCTTTGTAGTCACAGCAAAGGCGCTGACATCATCATTAAATGTGTTCCTTTAAATTTAGGGACTGTTAGTTTGAATAGTTAATGGGATTTTGTGCTATTTATCATTGGTGTTAACACTGTACCTTCTGGCAACAATAGCAACAAATTGTGAGGTCTACAGTTTTCCTTTACTGCCTATGGAACATACCATTTCTTAAAAAAAAAAAAACTCTCTTGTTGGTGTTAATGAAAAATGGTGTGCATGGCAGGTAGAGTAGAATAATACTCCTTCAGCCTTCAAAGTGGTCTTAGTGTTAGAGTTGCAGCTGGCAAAGTATGTTACTGCTGTAACATTGTAATGGTTACACAAAAACACTGCCGCAGTCCAGTATTCTCCATTATCACCATTCACATGCAGAACTGCATGCTGTATACACGTATATGCACACTTAATTTCACTAGATCCAAAGTAAATTACAAATTTATGTTTAAGAATAATACTGCTGATATAGTATCTGTCCATTTGGCAATGAATTATGTGTAGGACTTTAATATTGGGACTCAATGCTTTTGTGACCTTATTGAGCATTGGTACAAATCTTTCAGCTGGCCCACTCTTAACTAGGACAATGTATATAGATGCTTTGAACTATGATATTATCTATGGCCCAATATCACTACCAATTAGCACTCATGGACCTTAACACAGATGCCTTTTTTTGAAATATAGCTGGATACCATGCAAATGATTCAGAGTGATTAGTGGTGATGTACTGAATTAATACATTTACTTATGTGAACAACAACACTCGGTACAGTAATTAGGACTTCAAATTAACGACCACATCTAAATACTTTTCAACTTTTAATCATATATTAGCACTTTCATTCTATGAGCCATAAAACTTCATCAGATATACATGCACTTTCTTTCCTTAACTAGTTAATACAATCATGTGACCACCATTTAGTAACCATATAATATTAAAAATAAAATAAAATATCATAATATGAAAAGACCAGCACCATACAATCAAAGATTATCATATAAAAAAATGGCAAGCAGATAACATATTGAATTACAGTTGGAAAGCTAATATTAAAATGTTTTCAACCCCATCCTAACTGGCTCATATTTCTGTGATGGCACAGATGTCAGCATTTTCCAGGGTTAGAAATGCTTGCAATGAGTGCAGTTTCATGTTTAGAATCCCAGCTTTTAACAGCATGACCTTTAATTTGTGTTTTGTTGAAATTATTATGTTGGCAGATTTGTTGCTCATTTGTGGTTTGTCTATTTGCTTTGTTGACATTTACTAATGTGTTTATTCAAACTTTGATAACAAAGATGGAGGAATGCTTCTAATGAACCATTTTCAGGTTGTCATTGTTAAAAAATTGGGCATATAGCTAATAAAAATAGGCAGATAAAACAGACAATAATGACAGAGTACACTGATGTTGTAGAAGCTTTGCAAATGCCACCATGTCTATTTTACTGATGTGTGCTAACCTTAACCCTGCCTCTCCCCTAACCCCCTATCCCAAACCCTAACACTAGTCCTAACCCTAACACTAGTACTAGTCCTAACCCTAACCCTAACCCTACCTCTCCCCTAGCCCTAACCCTAACCTTAACCCTTCCTTTCCCCTAGCCCTAAGCCTAACCCTTACTTTAATGCTAACCCTAATCCTAATCATAATTACCTCTTCCCTTGCCCTAACCCTAGCTCTAATCCTAACCCTATGCATTAGGTTACTAAAAACCCTTTCCATAACAGCGCCACTACACAAGATAAAAGGACACAGAACATACATAACACCAAACTTCCAAAACACTAAAACCGCCCCTTCCTAACCTTAACTCTGGAACACTTGCACATATACAACTACTTTTTTTTTCCTCACTCCTCATAACAAACACTATACCAATAAGCATTCAGTCAAATGTGCTTTCAACATTTTGTGCTTTTACAGTTTTTCATCCCCCCAAAAATTTTTCGGTCAAATGTGCTTTCAACTTTTTCAGATGTAAAGTGTAGATGTAAAGTGTAGATATATATATATATATATATATATATATATATATATATGTGTATATATATATATATATATATATATATATATATAATTATATATATATATATATATATATATATATATATATATATATACATACATATATACACACAAAGTCAATGACATGATGATATAGTGATGTGACATCATAAAGATGATGGGCTGATTTGATTTCAGTAGGATAAAAGCAACATCTGATCTTAAGAAGGTGACTCAGTGTTTCAAAGACAACTATCCTTTCAGCCTTCACCTGAGAAGAGGTGAGTTACATCTTCTGTGGTCATTTTCTGCCTAAATGTACAATATGTCAGTTCAGTGCTGAAGCAAGTGACATGCAAACACAAAGGGGGAATTCAATAAAGCCTACATGGATTAATTTTCCATGTAAGCATAGTGGCACAGAGCTTACACAAAAGTAAGCAGCCGTGCAATCCAGTAGCATCCAGAGCATATCTAAACAATCCTATATTGGTTTGTGATTTACTGTGGATTTGACTGATAAGAGAAATTTTATTTAAATTTTTATTGTATTTGTTATCACTGTTTTTCACTGTTTGTAGGTAGGAAGGGACTGCTTGTTAACAAGATTTATTTTGATTCATATTTGTTGTTTTACCTTTAATTTCACTGTTGGTTGTTAGAAAGGCATAGGTTTTAGACAGGCAAGCTCTAGACACCACAAGGGGCCTAGACAGCTATAAATTTACACAGACTGAAGCGAGGAAAATCCTCAGCATATCTAAACATTTCTATCTTGGTTTGTGATTTATATAGCTTTACTGTTAAAAAGAAGCATGACTGCGAGCAATAATGAGATGTAAAGAAATCACAACTATTGTCTGGCTTGTAGAACTTGTATGGTCAGAACAATTTTACTATATTTTATTATTTAGTCGTATATTGCTGATATGATTTTTATCACATAAGTTGATTTAAATTTTCTTTGAATTCTGTGGATCATGATTTTGATTATTCTTTTCTTTTGCAATATTTTATTCATTTGAAGTTGAATATGGATTTCTTAAATGAATATGTAATTTAACAATTTGCTAATGCACACATATCTTGTACAGTGTAATAAATGCTATACATCTTTAAAGGTAACAGCTGATAACACTGGTGATCTGGGTTCCTCGTGTCAAAAGCTGGATGATTTGCTTACCATTGTTAGAAGTAAAGCTAGACTTAATGATGATGATTGTACTTGTGCAATTGGCATGGCTTAGAGAACTGTTGTTTCATATATTAATGACTGGATGAACTAAATAATGTTGGGCATAGAATAAATAGAACACATTTAGGAAATGATGCATTTATTTTCTGCAAAGATCATTCAACCCTACAAAATGAGACAATGCCCCTGACAACTTTGGAATCCTGGATGCAAATATTCAGCAGTCTGAGGACCCAGTTTGTTTAGAAGAAAACAAAAAAAGAAAGAAAGGAAGAAGTTCACAACAAATAACAAGGAAGAACAAGACACTGATTAATGACTGTAAAGGAAAGAGAATACACAGTAAAAAGAACACTGCTTTGTTATGTAACACACAGATTACAGAGAATTATGATATTTTTATATCAGAAAACTTTAAGTCTACAGAAAAAAAGCATAATTTTTCCAATGGAGAAGGTAGAAAAAAGAGGCAAGGGGCAGGTAAAAAGGAAGAAATCAAAATTGATTGAGGAAGGATTGAAGAACATTTCTGTAAGAAAAAAGAAGAGAACAACAGATGTTGACAACATAGCTCTAGCCATGGATTTACAATACCAGCTGGATGAGAATTTAATACACAATGAAAACAGTGGGATTAATAAGACTAATGGTGATGAAGATCTATCCTTCATAACAATTGGCAGAGCAGATATTACTGTATTAGAAGCTGAACATTCTTCAGAGATACCCAGCAAAGTTATTCTTGTAATTGGAAATTCAGTTATTAGAGGAACTGATACTTATATTTGCAGAGATGATACTGAACAATGACTAGTGTTATGTTTGCCAGGAGAAAAATTAGAATATGTGAGACAAGCCTTGGAATGCCTTAATGCAAGGGAAGTATGGATCTGTTTTTATTCATGTTGGTACAAATGATGTCATCTGCAAAGATTCTCTGGCTGTTAGTAGGGAACTGACAACCCTCTTAGATAGTACAGCTTGTGCTGGTGTTAGGATGTATTTTTCACAAATCACTTATAGAAAGGATAGTCAGGTCCTTGTGAATGAAAATATTTTTGGGGCAAATACCTACATGGAAAAAAAATTCTGTTTAAAAAATTGAAAATTTGTAGAGCATCCAAGCCTAATTTTGGGCACACATGTTCACTCAAGATGCTGTGCATTTGTCAAGATCAGGGAAGATCATTTTTGCAGTAGATACTTTAAATACTAGGCAGCATTTTTGCCAGGTCAAAAATTTAACAGTTCACAGATAGCAAGATTTGATGCATCTGTAATGGTTTTTAATGCTAGGAGCATTAATAATACAGTTTTTTTATTTATTGGAAAATTTGCTAAGTTCCCACAAGATTGATGTTGTTATTGTTTATGAAAGAACTATGACTGGAAACCAGTTCTTTCAGGGTATAAATGTTTTTACTGTAACAGACATTCTAACAAAAAATCAGGTGGAGGTGTTATGATAGTGATTAAAGATACCTATGAGACCTGTGATTATTGCATGTTCAATGATAACACCAATACTATAGACTGTGTAACTGTGACAATAAAGACAACCCTGGAACATATAACAATCATTGGAGTGTACAGACCACCAAAGTCAACTGCAGATGACCTAGAGGAATTCATACATTTCTTGCATGAAACACAGGAGGGAAGAATAATATTAGCTGTGGACTTAAATTTACCAGAAACAGACTGGAATAATATTGATTCAATAACATTAGTAAGGAAATTATTCACAGCGTATATTCAGGAACAACATTTGTTTCAGATTGTAAAAAAAAAAAACTACGAAGGGATGGAACATACTAGAGATTGTGTTCCCAAAGAAATAACTGTAATTTCAAGTCAATTTTTACCACCATTGATGTGCAGTGATCATGGGGTTATAAAGGTTATTTTCTTGCTAGATAATTCTGTCAAACTGAAATCTAAGCCAATGCACAGAAGGTTTATTACAGATTATATGGAAGCAAATCAGTCACTATGTAAAGCTAACTGGAATGAGGCGTTCAGTGGAAAAACTGAAGACGTAATGTGGAAAGTTTTGAAAGATAAATTGAGTACAAAAAAATCAAAAAAATGTTTAACATCAGGATCTAGGCATACAACGTCAGGGGGATATATGTCCATAAAAACAAGATAACTGATTAAGGTGAGAGACAAACAATATAAGAAATGGAAGACAGGTTGAACTACAATGTTGAAAACTGAAATAAACAAGCTGGACAAACAAATTAAGCATAGTGTGAGACAAGATCAAGAAAAATATGAAGAAAATGTACATAAAGTTATTGAGCATAATAGGAAACCTTTTTATAGATACATAAAATGTGGAAGGAGTAAAGACACAAATTGATAAACTATGTGCAGACTCTAAAATTTATTTTCTCAGACACAACAGATTATAGATAGATTTACAAAGTTTTATGCAAAACAGCTTGGCTCCACAAAAAGTGGTGGTAAGTTATTAGTGTGACATCCAGGTAACTCCAGATACTGGAATCAAAGTAGATTATATTGAAAAAGAACTGTGCAAACTGGATCCAAACAAAGCACAGGGAGGAGATAGAATTAGTAACAATGACTTAAGAACTCTTCAGCAAGAACTTACAGTACCATTATATTTATTATTCACTAGGTCATATAAATATGGGGAGACTCCTCAAGATTGGAGACATGTGCTTATTAAGCCTGTCTTTAAGGGAAAGGGGAGTAGGACAAACCCAGTGTCATATAGACCTACGAGTCTACTTTCATGTTGTGGAAAAATAATGGAGAAGGTAATATTGGATAAACTGTTGTCAGAAATGGATAGGTTGGGACTTGAAACTATATATCAGCATGCATATGTTGAAAACAGATCTATTACTACCTGTAAAATGATGTTCTATAACAGTATAATAACAGATATGAATGAACAACTGGGCTGTGATGTAATTTATATAGATTTAACTTCAGCATTTGACAGGATAATACACATAACACTGATTAATAAATTAGTACAACTAGGTATTGATGTACTCCTGATAAGATGGATAGTTGCATGGTTTACAAACAGGACATGGCAAGTATACATCAACTGGATGGGTGAAATCCTTGGTTGCAGTCAGGGTGTCCCACAGGACTCTGTTCTATGCTTTTACTTGTTTAGATTGTATCTTTCATGACTTAACTTTTTCATCTGAGGTGTTCTATAGTCTATATGCAGATGACCTGAAATTGGGTTAACTGATTATATGTGATACAGATAAGACATGCCTGCAAAATAACTTGACTAAATTGACCATTTGGGCACAAGAGAATAACATGCTGATAAATACATCAAAATCTAAGCATATGAGATTTGGGAGACATAAACTGAAAGGTGAATATTTAATACAACACACAGTGATTGAAACTGTAGACTCATTTAAGGACCTGGGTATTTGGGTAGATTCAGCTATGAGTTTTTCTAATCATGTCAACCAATTGGTTAATGATATTTCTAGAACTATAGGTTGTATAAAAAGATTTATAAAGTCTAGGAAATCAAAAATAATGAAGTCACTATTTGTTAGTTATGTTAGACCCAAACTTGAGTATGGAATAACAATATGGAAACCTTTTAGGAAAAAAAGCATGGGTAAACTGGAAAGAATGCAGCTGAAATATACCAAGGGCATCCTTGGATGTGAAAATTTAATTTATTATGAAATACTAAAATATCTGAACTTGTACAGTGTCTTTTACAGATATCTAAGATGAGATCTTATTCAGTCAGGTATATAAGGCATTTAGAGACAACTACCTCTGGGAATGTTTGGAGTTATCAAGCAGTAGTAGCGAATCATCAGACAACCTATGTAGAAGATTCTATAGGAAGGAGAAGTGTATTAATTGGTTCGCTGACAGAGTATCTGATGCATGGAACAGACTACCAAATTACATTAAAGCAAGTACTAGTTTAGATATTTTTTAAGAACAGCCTAGACACTTTTTATGGGAACAAGTGTTTTGGTACATTGGCAAGCTAGAAGGGCATTAATGCCTGTGCTTGAAATATTTGTATGTATGTATGTATGTAAATGGAGCTTAGGGGCATGCCCAAGTGTGCAAACACGGAAGTGTCTGTGGCATGCAAATCACCTCATAAGCAGGTGAACGTCATGCAAATGAGGGTGTTGGAATGATCCAGCAAGCAGACAGGCAGTTCTGCAGACCCTGTGTTGGTGTCCGAAGTGTACATGGAAAAATGCCATGTACACAAGATAAAAAAGTGAACATAGTCAACAAAAGTCTAGTTAGAAGGACAGAAATTGCATAACTAACACAGACATGTGCAAAACCATGCTCTGTGTGCCCCAAAAGTAATGGAAAATAATTTGAAATAATAATTTGTTGTAATACTCATATTATGTTTGCACAATGTGCAGCAGTATGCAAACATGCCGTTATGCAAAAAGAAAACATTTAAAGGTGTAAAAATGAAAAAAATAAAATATGTGACAATAATACATTATAGGGCCTTGCATGGAGTATGTACAATGGTATTTTTATGTGGTTGCTAAGGAGGCAGGTTCTGGAATAGTGTAGTTTCCTGGTTGTGTGCACGGATCTGTATGCAAATTGGGATTACTGAAAAGCAAAAATGGGTATGTGTGCCCGCAGACCACATCCGTGTAGCCCCAGAACCATGTCGGTATCTACAGAAGAAGTAGCTGACATCAAAAGGGGGTGTGTCTGTATTTCTTTAAGCACTTTGGAGCCCAGCAGCACCTGTTTGCACACTGCTTTACTGAGCTGAGCAGGGGGTGTGTGTCCAGTGCCTACTAAGCTTTGCTTAACTTCAGGGTGCATGTTTTAACTAGTTTGAGCATGTCTGCATGGCATGCTGCTGCGTTGAGCATGCCCATCTATGGAGTGTGTCTAATGAGTACTGATAATTGTTTATATCTGTGGCATGGGTTTGCGAGCCACACCACAGTGCTTAGCAGGGAAGGTTGTTTAAAAAAAATTGCCTGGGAAAGCCAATCATATACAAATTACCGATAACCCCTTAACCAGTTAAACTAGGCCATTAAAACATTGATAATGATATACTTCACAGGTGGAATGCATCATAGGTAGCCAGTCACATAGGCTATACCTACAGCAGAGCACTAGAAAAGTTGCATTCATCCTACAATCTGATTTCACCTCATACTCTGCACCAGTGGAGTACTAACGTGGTAGTTTCAACTTAAGCAATGTTAGGGGCTACTGCAGCACTGTTACAGCTGTATGTGCAAGATGCTGCTGCTGGAAATAGGCCTAAGCTGAGAAGGAAAAGAGTGTTCAGGCCCAGGGTAACCTTCTAGGGGCTACATGAGCTGGAGATTGTAGAGAGCTACAGGGTAGACAGGGACATACTACAAGAGCTCACTGAGCTCTGCCGCCCTCAACTCAGACCCAGAGCCAACAGAGCCGAACCCATCATAGTGGAAACAAAGGTATGTGTAGCCCTTAGTATACTAGCTACAGGTACTTTCCAAAGACTAACTGGGGACATGATGGGGGGGTCTCACAGGCATCAGCATCCAGGGTGCTCCACCACTTTTTGGATGCCATGCTAACACATTCCAGTGAGCACAGTTATTTATCCCACACCCCTGAGGAGAGGGCTAGCAGCATGCAACTCTTCTACCATGTAGCACACTAACCTGGGGTACTGGGTTCCATAAACTACACTCATGTACACATCAAAGCACCACCTGGTGAGGAGGGTAGAGTCTACATCAACCACAAGGGTTATCACTCCATCAACTGCTAGGTCATGTGCAATTCCAATGGGCATTATCATGAATGTGTGTGCTGGCAGCCCTGCCAGTTATCACGACTCCCATATCTGGCATGCATCACCGCTGTACCAGATGTTTGCCAGGGGGGACATCCCATACGGCCATCTATTGGAAGATGCTGGCTACGCACTGGAACCACATATGATGACACCCATCAGAAATGCACACACAACCACCGAAGAACACCATAATGAGGCACATGCACAAACTAGGAACATCAAAGAGCATGTGTTTTGGCTGCTCAAGTCACAGTTCAGGTGCACAGATATATCTTGTGGAGCCCTGCAGTACTGTCCAGGCACATGTGTACAGATGTTCACAGTATGTGCCATGCAACACAATATGATCATGCAGAAATAGCTGTGGCAGGATCATCAGAGGGAAGGGATACACAGCCCCCGACCAGTGCCTAGGTCCTGACAGCCATACCCACATGGGGACTCAGAGGAGGAACCCCCTGAGGTTATACCTGTAGGCAGATGTATGCATGCACAGTTTGCCCTGGCATTGGCCAAGAGACAACACATAGCACATGCACTGACAACCTAGGGTCCTAGGGACTGACACCTCACTCCACCTCACATACATAGTAAAAAGGATGCCAACCAGACCACACAATCTGTACCTAAACAGGTGTTGGCTGTGTACTGCGTGCATCAGAGTCAGCCCTGAAACACAGGTCTCTCAACCGCTGCATTTGCAAGGTAAGTCACTATCCTATACAACAAATGTATGGGGTACTAAACTGTGGTAGCATATATACATGGATCTGCTGCATGTATGTAAGGGAATAGAGTGGGCTACTGGACTACTTGCAGAGAACTAACAGCTACTTGGGACAACAGGTACTCTGTCCACTACTGGGTGCCCCATAATATGCATTTGGCCACATGTCTGGAAACCCCACTGCATTATGCAAGGGAAATGCCAAACAGTGGGGTCGTAGGACAGATGCACGACTGTCAATGCCAGAGTCCCCTACCCCTAACACATCAGTGTTCCCATACAACTGCAGTAACAGTATGTTTGCAAGGATATATCAGCAGACCGCACAATTTAAGGGTTGTCACAAAGAATCTGGCCACATGTTGTATTTTCCACGAAACATAGGGGTCACAGCAGGGATGACAGTGTAAGTCTGCACGCTGTTAATAGTGTGAGGAATTAAACCTTACTTTCTGGAGGCAGCTGTGGCTCATTGTGCTAAGGATATTGCCATGGTTGATGGTGTTTGATGGTTTGAAGCTGGCCACACCTACAACATTTGCATGTGAGTTACTCATATGGTAGGAGTCCCACAGACTGTCATAACACCATAATCTGTTACTGCCAGGACACTGGACAAAGCCAGAGAAAATGGGGGGGGCAGAGGTCCAAACCTACAGACATTATACATGCTCTGAGTAACCAAGAGGGTGGCTAGTATAACAACAGGTTACAACAGATCACATTAGCCGCAGTATGTCAAGGCCATCACTTAAGTGTGTCAGTAGTTACAACAGTTCAGTGGGCTGCATTTTGTAGCACATTACTGGAAAAAGACAACTGTATGAGGAACAGAGCAGACATATGGGATGGAATGCTGGACAGTCTGCAAAATCATGTATATTGAGAGGTATGAAGACTGTCACTTTGTGTGTGGTGTTACATCATGTACCCCAGTCACATCATACGTCTCAACCTTTTAGAGCAGGGAATCTGGACAAAGCCATGAACAATAGTGGGACAAAGTCCCAAATATAAGGAGAAGGATTAACTATTGGCCAGACAAATGTGGAAAGTTGATAGAATAACAGGTCTTGCATTAGCATGAATCTCCTGATGTGTATGGACTCAGTCCCTCAAATGTCTCTTATCATTTTCTAATGTCAGTCTATAATGTTTTGCGGGCCGGCCACGGTGGTGCAGCAAGAGGTTCTCCGGTTTGATCCTCAGCTGGGGTGCCTTCTGTGTGGAGTCTGCAAGTCCTCCCTGTGGTCGCGTGGGTTTCCTCCAGGTGCTCCGGTTTCCTCCCACATCCCAAAGACATGCTGTAGGTGGATTGGACACTCTAAATTGGCCCTAGGCATGAGGGTGTGCATGTGTGTGCCTTCTGTGGAAGGTTGGGCACTGTGCTGGCAACTCGACACCATAAAACTCTACTGCCAATCATGAGTGGACAGGTGATCCGCTGTGGTGACCACTAACCAGGAAAAGCCAAAAGAAGAAGAAGAAGTCTATAATGTTTTGCCCCTAATGTGAAAGAAAATCACAATGCTATGTACAACGTAACAAAAATATGATGCAAAACTCTACACATTCTACTACAATCTGTACAGTTGATAGGTATGGGTCACATATTATGTTCAGCAAACAGCCGGGGAATGCCTTGGACAAAATATCAGGGAGGTACTGGACTGTGGAAACTGGTCCAGCAGCCAACTGGCTGCAGCACACAAATTTCCGGACTGGAATACACATAAGTCTGGCCTGGAGTCACCTTGCAAGTACTGACAGTCACATTGGGCATGCTCCTACACTTAGCTACCTTGAGCCCATGTCTGTTGCCTCATCTGCTCAAAGAACTGCTATGTGGAAATATGTCTGTACATACAGACACCTATGTATAAGCATCTGTCTCTCCCTATCTCCCTCACACATGATTACCCTATCAGTATGTGGCACATATATATATATATATATATATATATATATATATATATATATATATATATATAAATAGCTAAATAAATGTGTGGATTGATATAGACTCTCCACATATATCTACATAGCAAAGTTACATAACGTATACAGAATGCTGGGGTTATCTTCACCTACACATCACAACAGTTGTCTGATGGTAACAAACCAAGGCCACAAAAGGACATAATCCACTCACCCACAGAACCCTGTGCCTGTGGAATGTCACCCTCTAGACAGACAACGGTGAGCAGGTGGTGTAATGTGCAATGGTTGCAATGCAGGACTTGGACAGGACAGGCCATATTGTCACTGGCCAATTTTCCACCTACAAACCTGCAACTGGGCAGACATGTCTATACTGGTAACTGTACACACATAGCAGGGGTATTAACAGGTAGCCCATTCCTGGGACACTAGATACAATAACAGCATCAAGCAGGTGCACTCTGAGACCACACATGCTGTGTAATACAAGGCCACATTGCTTAGTCCACAAGTACTGTGGCTGCATCCACATATTCAGCAGATATAATATGTGGCTCGTGCAATAATTTCTGTGAGCTAGAGTGTGTAATAGGTAGGCATGGGGTTCTAATCTCACTGTGCAATGATTATTAATTTTATGGCCATGTGACTAGCATCTTCCTCAACATTGGTCTCCCTTACAACACCTGCTGATGTTATCCACCTTAAGAGCACTGACTGACAATCTAATATCAGACAAGCTCCATAGTGCATGTGATAACTATGTCATGCTATAGTGTGTACCACTAGACAGGTAGGGGTTCTAATCTCGTGTGTGTCTATATACAAATATATTCCCTTGCAGCAGTACGCACACGGCTATATGGACTATTAATGTGCAAGGGTCATGCATTTTACTGCCGTGTGACTAGCTGCTGGACCTAAATAGCCCTCATCTATATAGGCATAACTGCTGTCTGCCACCACTTAGATTTGTATGGACGAAGCACCCAGGTGACACTTAGCAAGGGTAGCAGACCTTGTCACAGAGTATGCATGCATGATAATGCTGACTCCCCCCATTGTCCCTGACACACTGTTCTACACATATACACCTAGATAACTATGCACATATACTGCCGTACATTACCAGTGTCATATTTCTGCTGTGCTGCCATGCCATCCTCTGCCACTGTATTGCTGCCAAGTCTCCATAGCTTAGCCACAAAGACCCCTGGAGAGAAACATACACAGGTCTGTGAGACACCTGTCATTATGTAACACTACTGCCAGTTTAACATCATGCAACAAAGATACACAAAGTGTGATGTGTAGTCATGATGCATGCCAGCATACAGCACCTGTCATGGCCCACAACACCTGCCATGGCATAACAATACCACTCTACACAAGTACATGTAAAGCGATATAGTCATCCTGTGCACCAGACACATAGTTGCATTTTCCTGCATCGATGGCATGGTATCATCACATATACAGGTTGTGGTGTGTGGGTGCTAGAGGCCTAGGCTGTGCCAAACAGTTGACAGAATTTGTGTGAGTCAGGAAGGAGTGCTGGTTAGATGGGCCGTGGGAAGGTGCCATGCGGGTCTGCTGGTGACCTGCATGAGACAGTGATGTTTGTGTGTGTGTACACAGTCAAGCACAGTGCTAGACATACACATGTGCATGTTGGACAGCTGTGGACTGTACATGGCAGAGTGGACAGTACACCATCTCTGGCCATGAACATGGGAACTGGCTTTGCCAGGAGTGGCACTGGAATCACTATGCCCAGGGTCAGATGTGGTGCTAGTAGCTAACGGTGAATGCTGTCTACTGGGCCCATGTCCCCCACAGAACCACCCAGGATGATGTGCCCATGGCCTGCCACACACACTTCCTTCTGTAGTGCTGGAAGTACTGCCACTACAAGAGCGTGAGTGCGCATGGCCACATGGAAGCTGGTGGTTGATCCCAGGTTCTTCAGGAATTCCTCTGTGGCCAAGAGTGGTTGTTCTGTTGCAGGCCCTCCACCAGTGGCAGCATGATCCCTGGCCACAACAGCTGCCCTTTGCCATGCAGCATTGACCATATCTGTGGACCGGTGTTGGACCTGCTCGCAGCTCCTGTCCTTTTGGCCAATTTGCTTCACCACTGTGATGAAGTCAGCCCACAGTGCTGCATGTTGGTCACGATGCTGGTGTCTCCTGAGCAGCAGAATGTGATGATGCAGTCTGATGCCATCCAGGAGAACATAATTTTCTGTGGCTGTAAATGGTGGATGCCTCCTGTGATACATTGTTCCTGAAAGACAACAAGAGGGGAACACATCACAGGACCAGATACATGTACAGACCCTGCACAACCAAAATGGGATGCACTATCCACTACTTCCCCACAGGTCATATCCTGCAGGCTATCAATACACTACATGTGTGGCTATCACCAAGATAGTAGCAATACTGTTTATGTCCCTGTGTGCCGTTACAGAGTCTGTTGTATGTCTCTACACCCATCACTGCAGTCTACTGTGGTATGTCCCCCTATAGGCAAAGTCCCACTACTATGTCATACAGTCACTGTCAGAGAAATAGTTGTGTGCTATTACAACTATATGGGGAGAGTCCAGCAACACCAGCATGCCACAAAGACAGCAAAGCAAACCTGCTGTAGTATATCTTCTCTGTAGGCATCATGCCTCTCCACTACACAGATGTTTCCAGAATGTGAACATATGCCTCATAGATGTGGTCCTTTTTACACACACATGTGGATGTCTGACAAATGGTTGGCCAATCATTGACAGTTGTCAGAATATAGAGAATCTGGCTGTCACATGCCAGACCCCTAAGAAAACACTTATGCTGCAGTAATGTCTGTTGATGTCTGTTAATCTTTTCATAGTCTTATTGTGTATGGGCAATATGCATACTCTGTCACTGAGTTTGGGCCTGTGTCCCCCCACTAATTATGGCTATGACCTGAATTCCTGCTGTAATGGGTTGACAGGTATGTTAGCCATAGCTCTCATGCAATGAGGTACGAATGTCAACAAAACGGTGACCTAGCCAGAGTACATAAGGGACAGTCAGGGATACCTTTACAATGTCAGAACTATCTCTATGTGACACTGACAGACTGAGAGGAGAACATTGTTTGATATTACAGCTGGATAGGAAAATGAAGAATGGGGGCAAGCAGGAGGAAAATATATTGAAAGGCAGGTAGGGATGTGCAGGACATGCATAGGGAAGAAGCATAGCTTTACATTTCTAGTACAGCAACAGCTGTGCAGTTTGACAGATTTTGTGGATGATTTTGGACTCTCAACACCCAGAGAGAGGGGTGATGACAACATATATGTGTTGTCAAGCCAATTGGGCCTAATTAGTTGTGTCCAGTGGGCATGTGTGCAAAATGGAGAGCTATTTATGGGGTGATAAGTTTTTTGTGGGACAGGTGCCATTTGTGTTTTCTTAAGGACAGAATAAAATGCTAGAGATGAGATATAGGTGCATATGGGGAGGTAAGTTGGGTAGGAGATGATGCAGTTGCAGACATACAAGACAGCAGACAGGGCCAGTCTGTGAAACATGAAACACCTTGGATGGGGAGGGTGTTTGTGAAATCTGAGAAGCATGTGCCTCCAGATGGTAGCAGTATGACTTAGATCCCCAGCCATGGGCAGTCAACACTGATCCTTCAATGCCCTGAAGGTGGCTGCGCTGGAAGCTGGGCATCTGGGCCAGCAGGCCCCTCCAGGTTGTTGAGTCTGATCTCAATCCAGCGCAGGTATTGTTCATAGCTCCTATGAACTATCCTGTCCACCATAGCTGGTAGTTGATCTTGGGTGACTACTGCACCTCTGACACTGCTCTTGGGAGAAGGGTGGGCCCTATCCCCTGAAACGGTTCCACTCGAAGGTGGTGCAGGCCAGCAGAGGAGTCACCATTGGCCTTGGTCCCAGATGCACTGGCTCCCAGTGCCATGGCTGGCTGAGGTGGGGTAGGAGGGTTAGCAGGAACCAGCCTACCCTGTAGTGCTGTGGTGATAGAGGTATTGCATTGTGTACATGTTAGTTATGAAGAAAACAATTGGTTAGTAATAACAGCATGCCGGAACATTGGATATAACCCAATCACATCTCAATACCTATTATATAGAACACAACAATACACAACATGAAAGTCAGTATATTAACAGCATGCCAATAACATTTATGGCATAAGGCCAACAACATAGGTAATTCAACAAAATATGTTAATTTGCAGCCATTAAAATGCACAACAATAAACCACATGCCTCAAAATAAATTGTCATGTAACAACATATGTGAATAGTAAACCATAGCAAATGGATAACAATAATAAATACATGAAGATAAGGGATGGGGAGAGAGAAATACACAGTCCATTAATACCATTATAGACTCTTTCATAGAGAACAGTACTGATATCTACTCTACAGGTCTGTCCTTTCTTTATGTTTACAAGTGGACTATATCTGCTGTAGCGTGTACATACTTCTCAAGCTATCTGTATGGGGCAGTATGGGCCAAGCCATAACAACTGCAGGTAGTAAACTACACATAACATGTGCACATCAGGTGGACCTATATAACTACCAAGGTGTACCATGGGCTACTGTAGTGCTACATTCCTGGTGAGATACTCATGTTGATGGTAAATGTGTGACAGAGGGATTATGCACTATTAATTACATTCTGTGACAGTGAGAGACATGTATGTGTACAGTACATACTTTATATTACTATCATGCTATGTTTGACAGGCATGGGGCTAGAAATCAATAGCAGTGACTGTAAAGGACATCTGCATCAAATGTATTAATTGACTCTAGCAATGTTTAACAGACACTCCAGGCCTACAGCCATACCAATGGATTACACATTTTATTTCTTCTATTTCATTTTATTAGTATTATATTATTTTCCTTTATTTTATGCTGTATATTCACATAGCTGGTAATAATTTTAAAAGTCTGTGACATTTAAGGACACAAATATTTACCCAGACTATGGCCTAACTCACCCATTTTGCTGTAGTTCCTATGGAGAGAAAATCTGTAATCATTTTGTGACTGCTACTGTAATATATAGTGCTACAGAGCACTGGACTTGAACCCTGGCATGTGTGTAGCAAAATGTACTTCAGACAGAGCATTTAAACTGAGCTACTGGTCACTGCCGTGCACTGATTGACTAATATTTGCCTAGAGCTTACCTGGACCCAATATATGACCTTGTAATAGTGGTACAGTCTTATAGTAGACTGCAGTGACAATTACACACACAGGCATGAACTTCAAGCATGACAGACATACTAGGTAACCTAAACATTACTACATAGAATGCAGGTGTGCATAATATATTCTTAGTGTGTTGAAATACCTATGAAGTCTACAAACCATATCAGATTATTGGGCTGGCTACCTCACCCATATACATTTGCAGACAGTTATATTTGCAGTCTACAGCTATTACACTGTTATGCTTGCCTGTAGCACCATATCTCAGAGCTTGAATGCATATAGCTGAAATGCAATGGTTAACACAAGGCAATCCTGATATACACAATATACATCGGGTGTTCCTGCTGTTGCTTCATGTGTTATTGCAGGACAGGTGTCATAATTTATTTCTTGTAAAACAGCTCAGAATATACACTTATTGCACAACACTCCTTATTAGATATACCTTGAGGCAGAAACTGGTATTGTTTTGTGTTTGCATTGCAGACCATTTGTAATAATCGATTTTGTGCAAAACAGCTCTAATTCCACACATATTGTACAACACAGTTGTATTAGTTACTGTTATACTTTCACATTTTTATTGCACGACAGTTGTAATGCAGGTGTTGGAATACAGCTGTAATTCCACAGTTATTGCAGTAGAAACTTTATTTCATTTACTTTAGCATAATTAATACTTTACTCTTCCCTACTTATTGCACTACAGTTGACTGCAATCACTTATTGAAGTACAGGTCTACAATAACATTCACTGCAATACAATCTTTACTGTAATATACCTAATGGCAGATAACGCTTTACTCTTTATTGCTTATCTGACTATAGATTGCAAAATACAACTGCACTCACCACACTCATGGTGCTACCTGGCCAAGCGCCCAGCATGTGCCTCAACATTGCAAGCCCTCTCATCTGCAACTGTTGGGAGAGAAGACCACCATTATGCATACCAGTTTAGCAGACATTCAGATTAGATATTAGAGGTACACAGGTTAATATACTTACATGTACGTGGGACATTCAATGCCTAAAACTCTTGGACCCAGGTTTCCAAGACATCACCCTTACATCATCTCAGGTCATCCTACTGGTGATGACACTACAGTTGTACTGGTGAGGTCCCTTACCAGCCAGTCCCAGGCCTCTGCCTTGCACTCTGAGCCATGGTAATTTCTCTGCAGTAGCCAGCCTTCATGGTTTTTAATAAGGAGTCTGACCATGACCCTGGACTCCAGGATGCCCCAACTCTGTGCTTGAAAGTGCGAATCCTTTCCAATGCCTTCCATAGTGTATCCCTCAGAGAAAGCACTCCAGTGGATTATGCTGTATTACCACCTATTGGGCTTTCAATAGCCTGTTTTCCCATCCATAAATGCTATTGGTCAATTTTTTTAAAATGTGGCATGTGGCTTGGCATCATGCAAATCAGCACAGCTGAGCTGAGAAGTGCTTAAACTGGCAATGTTTATCAGTGCTAAGCAATGCACAAACCACATAAGCACAACCAAGCAATGCCAAGCACTGCCAAGCAGTTCATAAACAGAGATTATTTAAGCAGTGCTTTCCCGGTCTTACCAGAGCTTAGCTGAGTGCAGCAGATCAGGATTGAAAAATAATCACAATAATTTGTCTTTAGAAAATAAGTGCTTAATTTCCCTTCCATGTATTCAAACCCTGTACCTACTGCAAATAAGACCATAACTCTAACCACATGGATAAGTGGAACACTGCTATACTTTTACATAATATGTCTGAGCTAACTTTAAGTACTGCCAAGCACCATTCCGCTACACAAATCTGATAAGCTATGCTTAAACTTGATCTTTGAATCACAAATTAAATGCATCTGGTTTCTATTTTTAGATGTCTGGCACATATCGATTGCTGTGCTCCGCCTGCACAAACTTAAAAAAAATAATAAAATTAAATACATTGATATAATGCACTTGGGCAGTGCATGGGGTGTGTTACTCATGTGCCGACACAGTCACACACTCCCTACACTAATTCAATAACTGTGTTCCATAGCTCTCCCTCAGTAATGCACAATCATTAATGTGCATGACATGCTAGCAAAGGGGAACCGCATACCCAGACACAGTAACTTAAGTGTAGGCTGTACAATATGCCTAATTGGATTTTATTAAATCTGGAGGAAAGAGAAAAGACATATGTTTGAAATATCATAAGATAACATGCATTTCTCATTACTGTACACTCTTGGGCTGCTGAAAAAAAAGGATTCAACAAATACATACAAACACATGTATGTACACAAAAAAATAAATAAACTAAGGAAAAAGATTTTCTAGTGGAATATCACTTTTATATCCAACTTTCACAAAGCAAAAAGGGCCTTAGTGGTAGAGTCAGGTAAAGCCAAGAAAGTTGAGTAAAGCATGCTGTATACTTAATTTGTATTTGATGAACCAATTAGCCAAATATAAACTTAGGAACCTATTAATGTGATGCCTCAGAACTATTATAACTTCTAACAAAGCATAATATTTTATAAAAACATATAGTTTCACAAAGCAAATAACTGAAGCAGCTTAAATTATCTGTTCATCTTTAAACACAAATAAATATGATTATGTTTTACGTAGAATAAGGTATGAACTTATTTTTTCATCTCTATTTAAAAAAGCAGTTAGCTTTTAGTATGAATGTCAAAATCTCAGGGAACACATTAGGCTTAATTTCTGTTAGTTATACAGAACATTTCCTGAGTGTCAGAACAAAATGCACACGACTAGGTGATTTTATGATGGACTATAAAAATAATCAATTTAATTCCATTTCACATCACCGGGGTGACTTTCATATGACTTTTCATTCTCTGATAAAATGTTTTGTTTATACCTGTTCACTGTTACTGTATTAAATTTTACGTGCTAATACTGAAGGATTAAGACTCCCAGTTTGCAATTCAAAATAGTCAAATATTTCCAAACTCAGTAAACACAAACAATAAAAACAAGCAAATAAATAGAGTATTTGCTCCTAATTTCAGAATATACTCTGTTGTTTACCGTCTACAAGTAAGATGGTTGCCTCTCCTGGGGAAAAAAAATGTGCTTCTGCAAATGTCAGTAATATTTGAAGAACCTCCTTAAAAGCCTAGGTAGACTATATAAAATGTCAACTATAGCATGGCTTTAATAATTTTGTAGAATGGTATTCTCAAAATCTCTGTAGTAGTAGCAATTTTCTAAATTTCTAAAACACTGAGATCTCAACTGAAGGATGACGTGACAAATTCCAAATAGGCATCCAAGCATGATAAAGAATAGATTCAATTTCTGCCAGTCTGCAAAATGAACTCATAAGGAAATGGATTCAGTTTACCATTAATGCATCCAACGTGCCAAGCAGCTAAATGAGAAATGTCAGTAAAACCACTTTTAAAAAATCTTCCTTTATTTATAGTGAAATACATTTTGTCTAAAACAGACACTAAAACATTTTTCACAATATATTGTACAGTAGTATCTTATTTCATTTAATTAATGAAAGCAAAAAATTCATACATAAGTAGCAATACAACGATGTAGATGTTATCTATGCAAGCAATTCACCTTAATTGGATTTAAACCCTTTCAAAATATGCTCATTGTGTGACTGCACTTTTAGAAGCTGATAACATTTGATGCTTATTGTGATAAGTAGTACAAAAGGGAAAACTACCAAAATTAATAGTCTAAATAAAGTTTTGAATAATTTGCAATGATAGAACATGGCTATATTTGTAAGTTCTATAGCCTTGTGTTTTCTTCATAATTTCATTCAACTTATTTTTTTCAGGAAAAATCTCACTTAAAAACCAGACTGAATATAAAACTAATAACAGCTATATAAATGCATTCTTCTCACGTGAAAAGACAACATTACTGCACCAGATATTTCTGTAGGTATTTTGTTTTGCAAGTATACTTAACTGCTAATTACTTTCAATTATAAAACTAAAGCAGGCAAATTTGTTTTATAACATCCATCCATCCTCAAACCCTTTTTGTCATTTTGCACATGGGGTCGGGGTGTTTTATAACACTGGAAGCAAAACTATAAGCATGAACAATTTACCCTGGTAAACCATTTTTTTTTACTGATCCAAGAACTTCTAATGCTCTGCAGACATTTGTGTATGTCTCTTTGCTGCTTGTATACTTGATACATACATATATCAAGTATCAAAGTTAATGATACAATACAATGTCCCAAATATAAAATAAGACTATACTCAAGATATATGTAAGAAAAACTAAACAAAGTAAATTATTTTACTACTTGTGCAAGACATGCTCTATGTAAAAGTTCTCTGTTAGTCTGTATAGATGCACAAACATGATTATTTTCTTTTGTTAATGTGGTTGTCACTCTGGAGAAATAATACAGCTGTTCTGAAATATATTTACTAACAACTAACAACTTACTATCAAAATAAAGTATACTCCACAGGCAAAAAAAAAAACAATTCCTGTTAAAGTAAGTACAAGTGACAGAACAACAGTCCACCTGCACAGAACAAGTCCATGTCAGGGAAATTACATCATAAGTGAATTTAAACATGAATAGCGAGTGCAGCAGAGATCATAAATCATGATCCATATTCAGCACTGTGAGGCAGCATCATATGGAAATCAGGCAAGAGCAATCAATTAAGAAATTAAGACCTAGAAAATAAATGCTTTAAGCAGATTATGTGCAAATATCAAGAGTGCATTTCCTAGACAAATTACTGTAGTGGAATGATTTTTTGAGCATTTGTTTCCCATATTTCATCCTGTGACTTTCCTACCCAGTGTCTCACACCCATGCTGGGTGTGACAGCTTCTCCATCTCCCCAAGACTTACTTTGACACAGCACAGAATGGCCATGGAACTAAAGGGACCCTGGGGCCTTGGTCATCATCATCAATCAAGGGATTTTGCTCTTGGGTCTACTGCATTACTTTAAGTATACTTGTCTATGTACAGGTTATACAATTGGCATACATTATTAGTTACTTTATATGGCTCAGTTAGCTAATTGAAACATGATTATTTCAGCTACAAAGCTGTACTGTAAAACACATGCCTATACATCATACATTTTTATATGCTTACCATAAAACATTTCACAGGCTTTTTTAATTGTTATGAATGCAGATTAGAGGTACAATGAATTAGTTCATTTATAATCATATCTGGTCAAAGGGTATTACCAGGAAGTAAGAATGCAGCAGTGTAAGTTCAAAATGCAATGAAGATAGTGGGAAGCATACATATTTATTTATTTATTCATCAGACATCTAAACAAAATGGTAAAATCCTCAAGCTATGACCATCTTCTTCTTCATTCAGTTGCTCCTGTTAGGGGTCGCCACAGCTGATCATCTGTTTCCATTTCTTCCTGTCCTCTGCATCCTGTTCTGTCACACCAACCACCTGCATGTCCTCTCTCATCACATCCATAAACTTTATCTTAGGCTTTCCTCTTTTCCGGTTAGCTAGCAGCTTCATCCTTAGCATCTTTTTCCCAATATACTTTACATCCATCCCCAGCACATGTCCATACCAACACAATCTTGCCTCTCTGGCTTTGTGTCCAAACCTTCCAACCTGGGCTGACCCTCTAATATACTTATTCCTAAACCTGTCCTCCCTCACCATACCCAGTCCAAATCTTAACATCTTTAACTCTGCCACGTCCAGCTCTGACTCCTGCCTTTTTGTCAGTGCCACTTTCTCCAACCCATATAACATAACTGATTTCACTACCCTCTTGTAGACCTTCCCTTTCACTCTTACTGGTACTCATCTGTCACAAAACACCCCTGACACTCTTCTCCACCCACTCTATCCTGCCTGTACTCTCTTCTTCACCTCTCTTCCACACTCACCATTACTCTGAACTGTTGATCCCAAGTATTTAAACTCATCCACCTTCGCCATCTCTGACAAAATGAAAATGTAATCAGGGACAAAGGCACTTGGATTATCTCCACTTTTTTACTATTATGTGACCACAGTTGTCAGGAAATCCTTTTATTTAGCACACCTATTTGCCAAAGGAATATCATCAAGGTCTAAAAATATAATCAATTCCTTGTACTCAGCATCGATCAGGCCAATTTTCAAGTGCAACTCCTCATTGTGATGTATCTCAATAACACATCCAACTATTAGAAAAAAAAAACAAAGGTTCCTAACCAGAAAGATCACAAGCCTAGAATCCCTGAGTTACCAAGAGAGGCTGGAAGCTGCATCTGTTTATTCAGTGTCCATCATACTTTAAAGGGGGAGAGCTCTGTCACTTTCTGCACCATTAGATACCTGATTGTCCTGGATCTCATGTTTCTCTTTAAGCCTAATATATCTAACAGTTCAAAAATGAGGGACCTAAATCTTCACCAACAGATAAATAAAATATGCAGGAGGGGCAGGTTTATAACCCGTCTCCTCCCAAGCCTTTGGAATAAATTCCTACTGCATAATAAGCAGGATGATTCACGATCTTCTTTTAAACACAAACTAGATGATTAGATGGGTGCCTACAAATTTACTGTGGGATTGACTGGTACAGGTCTCCTGGAGGATGGAATCTAGGAATCTATGTAATGTAGTAGTATTCTCTTTTGGATCTCGATAAACTTTTAAAATACAGTACAACTCACTTGTTGGTGGATTAGACATAAATGAATGTATGTGGAAAAGCTCACTCAGACTCTGCCACAGACTGTTGTGAGGGAAAGGTTAGTTTGTTTTTCTCATATTGCTTTCTTGTAATTTGCTTATTGATTTCTTCTGTTTTGTATATTGTGGTGCATTTTCATTACACTGTGTTTTAACTGCATTCTCTTTTATATTGAATATGTAAACTAGGAAAGATACCAGAACTGTGTCTCTTGTGAGTCATACATCATTTAGAACAGGTCACTTTAGGTTAATTACCTGTGAACTGAGAGAGAAGGTAGGAAGTAAACCATATATTTAAGGGGTTAGGTAAAACATTTCAAGGCTTTACTAGGAAACTTCACTCAAATTCTGCCATAAAAAAGCTGCAAGGGAAAGGTTAGTTTGTTTTACCTTATATTGCTTCCTTGTAATTTCTTCTCCTGGGTAGGGGTCACCACAGTGGATCATCTGTCCACTCATGATTGGCAGTGTAGTTTTTTACAGCATCAAGTTGCCAGCCCAACACCCAACCTTCCACAGAAGGCACACACATGCACGCACTCACGCCTAGGGCCAATTTAGAGTGTCCAATCCACCTACAGCATGTCTTTGGGATGTGGGAGGAAACTGGAGTACCCGGAGAAAACCCACATGACCACAGGGAAGATATGCAGACTCCACACAGAAGGCACCCCAGCCAAGGATCGAACCAGAGAACCTCTTGCTGTGAGGTGGCAAAGCTAACCGCTGCACCACCACGGTTGCCCTGCTTCCTTGTAATTTGTATTGCTTTTTGGCCTTCTTCTATTTTGTATATTGTGGTGTATTTTCATTACACTGTGTTTTAATTGCATTCTGTTTTTTTACTGCATATTTAAACCAGTCGGGAAACCAGAGCTGTGTCTCTTGTGAGTCACACAGAAATTAAACTTTTCTCACTCAACCACCTTGTAGGTGTTGTGTTTTTAAACTTAACAGTCTCTCTAGTTGCCCACACTCCTTATCCCAGTTTGACCATGTATTTCCTTACCTTTCCTCTAGTATTGGAAAGCATAGAATTATCATTTTGTGAAGTCACTCCCTTTCAGCTATTTAAATTTATGTGCCCTCCCACTGCATTCCATATTGCCAGAATACTGTGTGAACACCTCAACCAATCTATCTTACTCTTTTACAATTAGTGGCTCTCCCATTACATTGCTAAAGCTTGAGTGACTCCCTCTTTTATATGTAACTGCTTAGTGTATACTGTAACTCTTTAGATATTAACCCATTTTTCCATCTTATCTTTAAAATCTGCAATATCTACCTAAGAACAGCAATAATTGGAGAGCCCACATTCTGCTTTTCAGTAGTCATCTTGAGACTGGTGCTTCTGCTTTGTTCCTGGAGCATTGAAACATTATTTCTACATTATTTCTTGGTGACTGCTGATCACCAGAAAGCCTGATAACATCATAGGTGCCAGCTTGGAAGCTGTGCTTCTATTTTGCTCCTGGTGAGAGAAGGAGCAGAGAGCATTGATCCTGGACTTGTTTCTTATTGGGCAGTGAATGTCTGTGTGGGATCTTCCTGATTGGTCTAGTTGCTGTTCAAGGCATCTACCAGATAAAGGGTGCAACAAGCATTATCTGGGACAAGACTGTTAACCACTAAAGAGCCACCTGTGGCCTGCCTCTTGTCTTGGGATTGGTGCTATTGTTTTGCTTCTCTTGAGAAGGAGTAAAGAAGCATTGTATCCCAGCAGCATGAAGCTGTGGTAAGACCAGCACTAGAAGCAGTCAGGTAGATGCCAAAATAGGTGAATCCCCACTATTCATCATTCTTCATAAATCTATTTTTTTTCTTTTCAGAAAGAACTGCTTGATTAGTTATTGTTTAACCTAACTTCAGAATATTTTCTTAAATACTTCATCACTACATCATCAGGGTCTACTTTAGTAGTTTCCCCTCAGGTGTTTGGCAGTGCTCTACATAGACAAAGGCACTATGAATTGACATTTTACCTGTAAAAGCATCCTTGAAATTTTACCAATACCTAGCTGCACACAGGACAACTAGTTTGCAGTGACAAGCACTGCTCCTGGAGTTGCAAACGTGATACTCCTGATTATACATATATTCTCACCGCAACCATCTAATCAATAAAATGGGGCTTGTTGCCATAGTTAGGAACTTTCCCACTATTTCCATTACCAGATTGGAGCATGTGGGTATCCTAAGGCAACACAGAAATTGTTGCACGTTTACCAACAACCATCTAATTCCCAAACAAAATGATAAGGTATGCGAGAGATGTACTTACACAATATCACTGTTAGCAAAGCTCTCACATAAAAACACTCCTAATATCAATCAGGTTGTCAGTAGTACACATGCTGTATCATAGGTTCATAGGTTGTACTAGGCTAATGGCCCTGGAGCCTGTATAAGCCTAGGCCAAGAAGATTGCTTCTTGATGGCACAAACAGAAGATGGTTAACTTTAATAACTGGCTTAGTTTCCAGAATAAGTCTACACTAGTGCAATATTTGTCAGCATGGAAGGAGATGGTCAACAGACCACACTACTTTACCAGGGATGGAAAGTACCTCTCCCCTCTAGGCTTTCAAATATTAGCTAAAACATTGTATTGCCACATAGTGCCTTTTTTAGGAAATGCCAAGATGCAAATACTTCCAACATAGCAAATCAAAACCAAGAACATCTAAAGAAATATCACTCCCTTCAAACTCTTCTCAACCTAGAGAGTGCTGATGTTTGTGCAGTCTCTGAGACATGGTTTAAAACAACAGAGAATACCCCGGTAGTGCAAGGCTATAATGCTTTCCACACAGTTAAGCCAGCTACTATACCGACATTGACTAAAGGTGGAGGTGTACAGATTTACATAAAAAATAAGTATATCTCAAGGCTTGTCAAACAGAATAACACACTTGAGCTTCTCCAAGTTCAAATCACCATAGCCAAAATCCCATACCACTTCCTTACAAGCTATAGGTCCCCTTTATGACCCAGGAAACCCAAAACATGTATTTAAACTTACTGGAAACACTCACCATCCAGCCCAATACCATATCATTGATAAAATTAATTACCCCACTATCAACTGAGAATCATATACAACATCAAATATGCAGGCATAGCAATTTCTAGATTTTGTAAATACAAATTCCCTGAACCAGATTGAGCAAAATTATAATGGATTTGGTTCTCACTAATATGGGAGAAACACTGCACACCCCATAGTGTAATGTCATCTGTGGTAAGGTCATACCACAAAATGGCGTCCATTGAAGTAAGAATAAAACCCAGAACCAAAGCTAACCCTGGAATATTCAAGAATTACTTCAAAGCTAACTTCCTACTGGCATGTCTACAGTAGTGAGTAAATCATTCTGCACTTTGCAACTTATAAGCAAAGGTATGACATCTAGGTCCAAGGAGGTGATTGTTCCACTGTATTCTGCATTTATCAGACCTATCACTGACTACTATGCCCCCTTTGGTATGTACCTAATCAGGCACATCCAACAATTGGAACTTCCACAGATGGTCCTCATTAAAGAATGCAAAACATAAGTAACCTAGCCTATGTAGATCAACTTATTGCCCCCTCTCTGTATTCTGTCTTCTATAGGTTGTTGAGGTGGAGATCTATGCCTGGCGTACAAGGCATTGTCGGGCCCCACCCTGATGGACTGCCTGCATATAGTACAGTTGTGTACACTTACCATAAATGTAGATGCTCGAGTGTATTACGTCATTACATTTGGGTAATCTGCTGGCAGGTTGCCCTCAGTCAGCCTTATTAACAAAGTCTTGAGTTCTGCGTCGGTTGCTGTCCCTTCTTCCATGGCGTCAGATCATCAGGGGTATAAAACATGCAGCCGACGCCATTACATCAGTTTTTTTGCCCCAAATGTCAGGTGCCCCCCAAATGGGGACCCAAATATTTAAGTAATTAAAAACACAAAAATATACCTCCAAACAAAAGCAAATACACCAAAAAGGCTTTTAAGCATAGTAAAGGAAAGTAGAGGTATAGTAAGAGAAAAACAGGGGGTTGGAGGGAGGGTAACCAAGACTGCAACAGTGAATACACTTGAACATCTACATTTATGATAAGTGTACACAACTGTACTATGTTCTTCATGTTTCACTGTTGCAGTCATTACATTTGGGTAGATTCCCAAAGCTATGGTTGGGATGATGGATTTATACAGCATTAGGACCAGCTATAAGGCCCTGTAAGACAGCAGTGGCAAAGCCAGCTTTGGATTTAGAGAAGAAAGGTAAATGGTAATAGGTTCATAGGTTCATAGGTTCATACTAGGCTATCTGCCCAAGGGCATTTATAAGCCTAGCGAATAAAACTATGCCTATCATTTTGCTGTGCCTCTGTCAAGCAGTGACACTATATCTGCAATCTCCCATCCATTGGTCAAGATTCCTCTTGAACAAGGCCAGAGAGGTGCTCTGCCTCACATGTACCAGGATTTTGTTCCACAGCATAGGGAGTCTCTGGGTGATGAATCTGTCCCTCCAGCACGTTCTATTTATAACTGTGTCAAGGTTTAAGTCTCATCTAGATTTTTGAGGTGAAGCATATTCATCAAATCTGGGTTTGACATGGCCTTATATGTCAGGCACAGGTCTATGTTTGGTGAATGTATGAACTGAGCTCCAGGTAGCAGCTTCTAGAATGTCTCTGGTAGGAACACCTCTGAGAAAGGCTGTAGAAGTAGATGCAGCCCTGTTGGAATGAGATCTGATCCCCTGGGGGATAGTTTTACCATGGTGCATATAGCAGAAACAAATACAATGCCTTATCCATTTGGAAATAGTCTGCTTTGAAATAGGCTTTCCCTATGTCCCTGCAGCAAATGCCACCAGTAGTTGTTCAGATTTTCTTAGAGATTTTGTCCTGTTTAAGTAAAATCTAAGTTGTCTGTGTACATCCAATGAATACAGAATCTGCTCCCCCTTGTTCTGTGGATTGGGAAAGAAAGTTGGCAAATGAATGGTCTGATTAAGAGCCACACTGGATACCACCTTAGGCATGAAGGATGGATTGGTCCTGAGAGACACCCTCTCCGTATGAAAAATAATGAAAGGCTCCACTGCCATAGGAGCCTGTAATTTGGATATCCTTCTAGCTGAAGTGACTGCTAAAAGAAAAGCTGTTTTCCAGGAGAGAAATTTTAAGTCTGCAGTAGCAGCTGGCTCGAAAGGAGGGAGAGTGAGTTTTTCCAATACAAAATTGAGGTCCCAGGCAGGGTTTGGAGCTGTTCTGGGTGGTCTCAAGTTTTTGGCTCCTCTGAGATACTGCTTTAGCAGAGGATGAGAGAAGAGGGGAGGTTCTGTGTTGTAATGAGCTGAAATGGCTGAGGCATTGATTTTTTTTTTGAAGAAAAAGACAGGCCCTTGTGAAGCATCTCAGTTAAGTTTTGCAAACTCTGAGGAATATTGGTTACTGCTGTGCTTATCCCCTCTGATTGATTCCAGTCCCAGAATCTTTTCCATTTGTCAGCATAAGATTTTCTAGTACTGGGCCTTCTTGCCTCCAAAATGACATCCATCACAGGTTTTCTGAGGGATGGTAAGGGTGAATTTAGGTGATTAGCCACGCTGCAAGATTCTAAGTTTGGAGCTGAGTGTGCAGGTTCTTCTGCTGAGACAGTAAGTAAGGTGTCTGAGGCAGGTGCCACGGTGGAAGGTGCGACACATTGCGCAGGAGTGGGTAGCAGTGTTGGCGAGGCCAGTCTGGAGCAATCAAAATCATTTTTGGTTTGTCCTGTTTGACTTTTAGTAGAACTTTGGAGAGCAGAGACAAAGGGGGAAAAGCATAGACTGATAGGTTTTTCCAACTGAATGACAGAGCATCCACTTTCCAGGCTTTTTTGTGATGATTTGTCCAACTGATAGTTCTAGGGTGAGGCAAAAAGATCTATGTCTGGACTCCCCCATTTGCATGTCAACATGTTGAAAATCCGTGGTTCCAGTTTCCATTCGTGTGGGTCCATGAGATTTCTGCTTAGTTCATCTGCTAGAGTATTCAGCTTTCCTGGCAGGAATTGAGCTTGTAGTTGTATTTGACAGGTCAAGGCCGTGTTCCACAATGCCATGGCTAGTCTGCAAAGGGGGTAGGAGTGTGTACCCCCCCGCTTGTTTATGTACCACATAACTGAGGTGTTGTCTGTCTTTATCATTAATTGTCCCAGATGAAAGTAGTCCTTGAAGGCTGTTAGTGCATTCTGTACAGCTAGCATCTCTTTTTGATTGATATGAAGGTGCATTTGATTTGGGTTTCATTTGCCCTGAATGCACTTCCCTGCCAGATGAGCCCCCCAAGCATAGTCTGATGTGTCTGTACTTAGGATTTGGGCGGCAGGGGATGGAGTGAATGGCAGTTCCTTGTTTTGGTGGCAGGCCTCTGCCCACCATAGACACTCTAGTTACAGGCAACGTATGATAGGAATCATTGTTTCCAGGCTGTGACAATGTTGACTCCATAAACTTTTTAAGTACAACTGAAGTTTCCTCATATGCAGTCTTGCATATGGAATTAGAAGAATGCAGGAGGCCATGAACCCCCAAGGCTTGCAGAATTTGTCTTGCAGATAGCAGGGTTTTTGTGGCCACCTGCTTGAAGTAAGTTACCAAATTAATTTGCTTTTCTGGCATAAGGTAAGCCATCTGGGCAGTTGTATTCAAGCTTGCACCCAGGAATGTAGTTTTTGAGAGGGTACCAGTTGTGATTTCTTTTCGCTTATGGTGTGCCCTAGACAAGTTAGAACCCATTTTACAAACGCCAGATGTTTTAGTAAAATGTCCCTGTTTTCTGCCTGAATTAGACAATCGTCCCAGGTATGGATATATTTGAATATTTCTTTGCCTGCAAAAAGCAATTACTGGAGCCAGGCACTTTGTGAAGACCCTGGGCGCAGTAGATAAGCCAAAGGGCAGTGCAGAGAACTGGTAATGCAAGTAGCCTGATTTAAAGCAGAGGTATCTTCTTCAAGATTCCCTGATTGGAATATGCAGGTAAACCTCTTTTAAGTCTAGAGTTACCAACCAGGCATCTTTGCCTAGCATAGGAAGTAACTGCTGAAGAGTCAGCATCTTGAATTTTGGAATGTCCATAAATGTGTTTAGAGTAGATAAGTCCAAATTGGACACCATGATTTGTCTTTTCTGGGTACCAGGAAAAGTCTTGAATAGAAACCTTGTCCCTTTTCCTCTTCTGGTACTGGTTGAATAGCTCCCATGTTCATGAGGGACAGTACTTGCTTCTGGGCCTCTGCCCACTGATTTGGGGGCAGGTCTGGCCATCCGTTTGGGATTGGCAATGTGTGGAAATGAAATCTGTATCCCTGGGATACTATATTTAAAACCCATTTGTCCTGGGTTATAAGTTGTCAGTTTCTTGCATGAAGTGCCAGTTGTCTCCCCAAAGGGGTGGCTAAAAGGTAAGTTCTTGGTAAGTGTAAAGGGAAGTAATTGAGACTGCTTACCATAGGGAGGTGCCTTGTTTCCAGATTTGGAGAAGGAGGCACCCCATTGTTTTGTTCTAAAAGTCCCTTGTGACTGAAACCTGGAGCCTTTGGAATGTCTGGGTTTGACTTGAGTGGCTCTCGAAGGAACTGGAAAGAACCAGTTCTTAGTAGGCCAGTGCCTACTAAATCTTGGAGGTTGCACTTGTAAAAAATCTTTCACAGTTTGCATAGATTTAGCTTTATCTTCAATCTTTTTAAAACTTCTTCAGCCTTAATACCAAAGAGACAGTCCTGTTGTAAAGGAGCATCCAACAATTTTGCTTTAACATAATCAGGCAGAGTTTGCTTTTTGAGCCAAGTATGCCTTCTTAGCACAGACCCAGTTACAGCAGCCATGCAAGAGGCCTCCAAAGAATCAAAACCACATTGCAAAGTATGTTTTCCAATTTGTTCAGCTGAATGCAATAAATCCTGTAAATCTTTATTTTCCACACAGTCAGAAATTAACATAATTTTCTGTTTAAGCAGTCCCATGATATGCTGTTGATATTTAAGCATATGAAATTGACAGTTTGAAGCCCTGATTGCCAAGGTTGCAGAAGTGTAAACCTTCTTACCCCATCTTTCCAGTGCCCTGGAATCTCTATCAGAAGGGGTAGGATTTTTAGCAGTAGAGGCCTTAATGCCCTTGGGACCCTGAGAAATAGTTTCAGGATCTGCAATAGGATTTTTGAAAAGGAATTTGTGGGAGTCAGGAACCCTGTAGTATATGTCTGGCTTACAAGGAGCTGGAGGCAGAGAATCAGGAGCCATACTAGATTCTGAAAAAACATCATCAACAATGTCTAGAACAGGGGGTATAGCCAAAGGCCTATGCCGAGGAAGAAGAAGAAGAAAATCCCTAAGTCTCTTTTTAGCTTCAGAGAAATCCTGACTTTCCCAGTGGAAATGTTCCCTAAAGGTATGTAAAGTTTCCCCAAAAGAAAAATCCTCAGGGGGAGAAGCAGAAGGAATGGAATATTCTGCATCAGAGTCCTCATAAGTAGGTATAGACAAATCCTGTTCATTAGAAGAGTCAGAAGAAACAGAATCCTGTTCAGAAGATTCATAATCAATGTCTTGCCTAGGCCTCTTAGAAGGGGGGGGGGGGGTTGGTTACCCCTGATCAGAGTAATTAAATTTTCAGCCATTTTCATCATTCATTTTTTAGGCATAGGAGCCTCTACACGTGGCCCAGGGTTCGGTTTTTTAGACATAGATTTAGATTTTGGCCTTAGTTTTGAAGATGGTGTTGGTCTAATGTACAAATCTGTAGGCCTGAAAATAACACCCTCAGAAGCCGGTGCCTGCACAGCGGCTCTGGACCCATCTAAGGTAGAGACATCCAAGGGTTCCATAATTGAAGCATCTCGCAGCATACCGGACTCTGAATGGGTCTCAGTAGAGGCCTGCAAATCAGACGTAATGGCTATCAGGGGCTGCAAAAGCACCTCACTGAGTACCTGCGAACTGACGACTGGCTTAGGAGAAGCATCGTTGTCAGTTTTGGACCTCGACGGCCTGCCTCTGTCTGTTTCTTTGCGTTTTTTAGGTATTTCGATAGTCGGATTGCTAACCGATGACATTTCTGGATATTTAAAGCATGAGCCAAAATATTTAGAAGCAAAAATATACAGACGTTTAATAGTGCGTTGATTAAATTTAGCACAAAACCGACAGCAAGGTACATTGTGGTCAGGGGCTAGGAAAGGAATACAGTACAAATGAAAATCCTTATGAGGTATTTGCTTCCCATAAGTAATGCAATTATTAACTTTTACTGACATCAGTAAGGAGCAAGAAAAAGTTTCCCCAACAGGGTACTTAGCTTTTTAGTTGAAGACTTCGGTTCTGAAACTCAAAAATGAAAATTTCAGGAGTCGGCTGACCGGCACTTGTGAACTGCTTCTGCTTCAGGCACAGCGCGGCAAGAAAGACTGATGTAATGGTGTCGGCTGCATGTTTTATACCCCTGACGACCTGAAGTCATGGAAGAAGGGACAGCAACCGATGCAGGACCTAAGACTTTGTTAATCAGGCCGACTGAGGGCAACCTGCCAGCAGATTACCCAAATGTAATGACTGCAACAGTGAAACACGAAGTACATCTGCAAAACAAACAGCCTTAGAATTACCCATTCTAAAGACTTACACCTTGACTGTGGTATAAATAGGACCTGCTGAAGAGACAGTATGTATTGCAGGGACTACCCCTTCTCTGGAACAGGATCCTCATTCATGTAAAGCAGAGTTCCTCCCTAATCAAATTCAAGTGTAACTTAAACAATTGGATAAGAAAGAGGAAATTCATCTCTGGTTTGGCAACTATGTCTCTAATGGACACAGTCAGCCTGTAAGTGTTTCATCTCCCAATTCTTCTGCATCACTTAGAAGTGCAATTATGTTTCAGTAGTGAATTTTGCTTTTATCAAATGTTTCTGTTTTATCCAAACTTCTTTTGCAGAATGACTTAAATTCTAGGAAACTGGCAGTTAACATTTATAACCACAAATACTTGCGACTATAATTCAACTTGTTCAGAGTAAATGAGTCCGAGCATCAAATACCATTATTGAAAAAAAAATTATCAGATTCTTTTGTTTATTAAAATCAGACAGAAACTGTTTTATCTTAAATCATAGCAGAATATAGAGGGATATGAAAAAGCACAACTTTCTTTTCATTACATAATGTTATCAATGGTATAAAGTAATGCTTTTCTAAACATACAAATGTATACATGCACACACATCTGTAAAATCATATTAATAACCATGTCACTAAAATTATTATAATTTCATATCAAAGGTATTTTTCTCTGATCCTTTCCTGTAGAACTAAATTTGTAAAAATGTAAAGCAAGCAAAAAATAAATGTCTGATTACCAAGATATCTAAAGGTCATAAGCGTTCAATCTTGAAAATAAACTTATTACGGATTTTTTTGTGAAAAAACAGCTGACTGACACCTCTGCAGAACCTTTACAGAAGCAATATACAGACGTCATCATGCAGTTGGATCATTTTCTTGTCTGTGGCACCCTACAGTGACAACTGCCAAAGGATGGGAAATAAGCAAGTAAGGAGTATTCCTCTTTTTGTTATGTTTTATTTGTAAGTGGCATTAAGTTTCTTTAATATTTTAATTCTTTAGGAATCAGTCATTTCATGATTAGCTACTACTCCATAATTTACCATATTGAATAATAAATGCAAACGTATTGCTAATGGCATACTTTGGAAAGATGTAAGAAGTATCTCAACATTTCTCTGTAAAATCAGCATTTTTATTTATGCATGCATTTATGTACCTGTGTACATGTATATCTGTGTAGGTATACTTTGTTAATCTGGTTGCCCAATGAGCTGGGACATGCTTTGTGGAAGCCAAAGGGACAAATCTTCAACAGCAATATTATTTACATTACCTGCCAATTGCAATTCACAGTGAATATTTAAAATTTGTGTAATCTGGTGGTATATCCATCAGTACAGGGTCTACAGCATAAAACTCCCATGTTGCCATGATGCAAGCAGCATATAAAATGATTATGAAACAAATGAACATCTATGTTGTTAAAGGGTAGGCCAACAAGTATATACAATTAAGTATACAATAAAAACAAAGAATGCTTGCTGCCAAATGTATCTATGCATACTTGCATAACATTTTCTTTCTGCCTTGCTTCCCTCTCCTTTACATGAGCCGTGTCAGTGGTTCAGTGACTGGCACACCGACCTTCCCTGCTAGAAAATGATAAGAGTCTGTGTTCTATTCCCAAAACCAAGACTGCAGTGGAGCACAACAGCTATCAGTTTAGCTTTATTCTGATAAAATTAATTCCCAGTTATAATTTAACAGTCTGGTAGCCTCTGGTGCTCCAAATGCCAAGCAACGTCTTTCAGAAAAAGAAAAAGAGATGTTTCTGCTAATCTTATTCTCAGTCTTACACCTGTACAAGATGAAACTCTTAGGGATTCTCAACCTGGCAGAAAAAAAAAATGATTTCACAATACAAGCCATCCACATGCTCACAGCCTCAAACAATAACTCCACTGTGAATTTCCACTGATATAATTTTTTTATCTAACAATTTCTGTTTCCAGTTTAAAACCCCTCCCCTGGGATTTAGTGACTGAATGACACCATAGGTCTGGAGTCCATACTAGTGGCATACTGATCGTTAACAGTCTCCTCGGCCTTATGTTACTGCTACAAAACATTATAAAGTTCATCCATTCCCTGGACAATATTCTCTGGGCGGCAGATCCACCCAATTCAGTACCTAGCAATACAAAGGTGATGGACAGAATGGACTGCCACTGTAACCAAATGAGGTAATGAGATTCCCAAAGATTCAATATTAATGAATCTCATTACCTAAGTTTTGCCTAGTGCCAATGTTGCCTGAGGACTCGAGTGGTGTCACTGAGTCCAGTTGAAGTTCCTGGCTGGAGGAACACTATCTATATGTCACACTTGGCATTGTAGGCATGAAAATTTTTGCAAAACCAATGGAAAAGCTGAGAAGATTCTAATGTCTTTATATTGATTATTATTAAAAAAAATAGAGACCCATAAAAGCTGAACAGCTCTGAATAAATTCTAAGAGTATTGTATGTTCACAAAAACAATACTTTCTGTGAGCTTTGACAACTGAAAAAGCGAAAATAATTAAAATGATAAGCTACACAAGATTAGTGTAACTACTGAAGGCCATGTTGTTTGATTTTGTAAATTCTGCATCACTTGTGGTGCAAAGGCTCTTTAGCTTTCAGTGCTGTAGTTGTATTATGGCTTCAAATTCAGGCTTTGGTGCTTGCTTTATGTAGGGCTGATCATGGCTTCATCCTTTCTATGATACAGTTTTGAGGTGCATATGTATATGAACACAGAGCTGCTGTGCATGAACAGCCTGTCATATTATACAGAAAAAGGGATACATGTCATCTACAGCAGTTTCAATAAATGCATATACATCAATAGCTGTTTGGCTAAACTAATTCAACAGAACATCAAAAAATATCCCTACACCTAGAACTTATACATGCCAACTCTGAGGATGCAGAACAGTGGAGAAAGATGAAAACCCCACTGTTGACAAAAGTTGTTTCAGCAAATGTCTCCTGATGTATATGTTTTCACCAAAATTGCTTATGATGACAGGAAAAGAACCCAAAGAAAGGCATTTCACCTTACACATTTTACTGCCAACTGACACTCCTTGACTACTTGTAGATTGCTAATCTATGTGACCACATTGAAATAATATTTAGAATAGAATGCTTTGTTCCAGCTCTCTTTTTTGAATGTATATACATGGCTCACTCTTAGAGCACTGGATGTTCATAACATCAATGTTTACAACAATAAGCTCAGAAGATCAAAGTAGCACAATTTTAAAATGTTGTAACACCAAACTTTAAAAGATAACACACTGCAAGTGGGTAATTCTGAAAGATCAAGCTGGGTATGAGAATTCGCCCATACCCAGCTGTAGTGTGCTCTCAACGTTTGTATAAATAATAAGTAGGGAGTGTGGGTGGTGCAGTCTGCCACATGAGGGTGCAGGGAGGTTTGTAACCTGCAAAAACAAGTAGGAATGATCTTGCAACATTCTGTGTTGTGGCACTTCAACATGGTGTCGTTCGACCATCTAGCTCGATACTATGAATGTCAATGTTCGATGTTATTAATATTCGATGTATTTGTTTTCCCAAATAGTTTTATTTTGAGATTGTATCTTATTTTATGCAAAAAGCAAAGTTAAAATAGGAAAAAAAAATTTGGTGTACAAACACAGTATGATGACAGACATGTAAATGTACCTTAAACCAAAAAATATATATCACTAAAAGCTAATAACTTTTTACAATTATTTATAAACAAAGGAAGCTACTTACTTAAGGAGTAACAAATTTATAAATGAGATGCATTATTCTAAATAGTAAGAAATATACATTATTTGTGTCTCTGTCTAATAACTGATAATATGTATTAGCAAAAAAAGAAATATTAAAATTATATTACTATTAAAATGTTAAAATATGAAAGTACCTTATCGTGATAACATTTTCAGAATCATGTCGAAATTAGAAGTCGAATGGAAGTTTGAATTATTGTTATAAAATTGAGATAGAATTTTAAAGGTTTTTAAATGCTTTTATGCCATTTTTGTGAAGTGTTCCAATTTAATGATTCAGGATATAACCACTTTTCGAGCTATACACAGTTCTAACAGAGACACAAGTAATGAGTGTAAATATGTATATTCTTTTTCAGTCTAATGAAGGAAAGTTTAGTTTTGCTAGTTTTCAATCAATGGAGTTGATATGTACAATGTTAGCCTTAATTCTAGTTATTAAGATAGATCAGATTTTTTAGTTAGTTTGCAGGAAATGTATGCAGAATATTTACTTTCTCTTCACATTTATCCCAGCTGACAGAATATTCAAGAGAGAATATTGCTTTTTGCACCAGTATAAGATAAGCATTATTTAAAATCATAATGTGGGTATAGATTAGTTTTTTAGATGGATGTATTTTTGCTGTAAGATATACATAATTTTATAAGGTTAGCCCAATTTGCTTTTGGGTCTAATGTGGTGTATATATGTATATATATGCAATATGGTTTGCCATCAAAATTCTGAAGGCTTGATCTCAAAGAGCCTGTGGCCAAATGTACATTTTCAAAGTTTCCCAGTGCCAAACTGGAATAATACAAAATCATAATAATGAATGTAAAAAGCTTGATTCATTATTATGAGTTTGGCATTGTGAATGAAGATTGCAGTATAGTGAGGATCAGGGCCCTTTTCCTCACTGCAATGAAATCTTAGAGTTGGTATATATAACTTGCAGGGGGTGTGGGGCTGCAGGGGGCCTACCCCCTTCTAAAACATATGGTAAATGGACATATGTACATATGGACTTTCAAAACTGGAAGTCTTGTATGTAAAATGTTGATTGTCGTGTTTCTGACGTTTGACATTTATGCTTGATTTTGTTTTTGTTTTTGGAATTGCCGTTCTGTCTTTTGATTAAAAAATGGTTTGCCTTTGACCTTTTGATGATAAACCATGCTATATAAATGTTTTTAAATTTATAATTTAGTGCTATTTTGTAAGCATTTGATAATGCATTCTTTTGTGACAGTGAATCTAGAAATTCCTGTAAGAAGATTTATGGAGTGTAAGATTTGATTAAGAAGAGGAAGATACCCTTTTATAAGGTCCCACCAGCATGTTAACTATTCTGAAGAATTTGTTTTAAGAAGCATAAAATCCCATATTGATTTTTTTTTTATCTTTAGAAAAAATTGAGAGGGTGATCATTTTACCACCTAAAAGAATATGGTGGTTAAGGTGGATTGGTTGGACAATTGAACCGTAATTGTCTAACTTTAAATAAACAATAAGCTTGTAGAAAGCTTTTAGCAAATCATGGAAACATAGCATAATTTCAATTTTTTTAATATAACTAGATTTTAAAAAGGAAATCAAGAAGATACTAAAGTCATAGGCCATCTGACATTTATACCAGATTTTAATCCATGCAGGTGCAATAGGTTTGTGGGAGTTAGTTTGCTTAATGATGAGCCATAATCAATGTGCCCTTATTATTTAGTAGTATAAATAAAAATCTGCTAAATTTAATCCTTGTAATTGTTTAGGATAAGTGAGATTGAATATTTTATCCTGATTGATTTTGGAGACCAGATTAATTTTGATAGGGTTATCTTAATTCTTATTAAATTTTAAGGGATATAGTTTGTTTTAGGGATCTCAACTGATATAGCAATTCTGGAAAGATATTCTTTTAATAATGGCCACCTTGGTCAAGAACAAAAAAATTAATCTTAGAACATTTTTGAATGTCTAACTGAATGTGAAGCCAGCATTTATTAAGACTG